>NC_044985.1:93247118-93543664 GCF_008728515.1 Papio anubis | reverse complement strand
ACTAACAATCTTTTTAAAAGTACAATCTCAACATTGTTGCCAAAATTACTCTTTTAAAATTCAGATCTGATCACGTCATTTCTCCTCAAAACCTTTAATAACTCTGCGAGCTTACACAATAGAAATCAAGCTTTTGAATATGAATATGACAGAAGATCCAAAATCTGTCTCCAAGCTCCTTTATTTTTATTTCCTGGCCTCCTTTCTTTGGACCTGCTTCTACTCCAGATATACCAGGTGATTTTTATGTTCAGAATGTGTCCTTCACTCATGCCTTTATGCCTTTGCTTTTGAAGTCCCTTATCTCCTTGTCCTTTCTGACTCCCCTTTTGTCCCCTGGATCTTTGTGTGACTTAAGCTTCCACCACTTATCACTGTTTATCTTGGGCTATGGTTAGTTGTGTATGATCTGCTTCCCTCACTTGGCTCTGAATGCCTTGAGGGCACTAGAGCAGATGAAGATGTAGCATTCAATGTGTGTTTATGGTTTTTATTTCTTTTCTGTTTAAAAGGGTCCAGACACTATGAGGCCACTCCAGCCAACAGTGTGGAAAAGACAACTGCAACAAGATGTTAAAACAATATTCTTTTCATATGAGAATCTACTGAGGGGCTGGCCTGATTAACATCAGGTCACAAAAATGAGAGTGAAAAATTGCCCCTTCCCATGTGCAGATGGACACAGGAGATGATATCGAAGATTTGTTTCTATCAGATAAAAGATATAAAAATGGGACAGAGTGGGATTTGGTGAGAGAAGACTGATAAGGGATTCCCCACATTGTCTGTGTGTCACACTTCTCTTTTGGGGGAGGTGTAGGGGGGTGCTACCTTCCTATCCTAAGTTTAATAAAGTGATTTAAAAGGACTACTTGGAAAGCACTGAAATGTGTTCCATGGTGTTGGGGGACACAGATGTTGGTAGACACTAGATTTTTCAGGCTGGAGAAATCTAGTGGCTAGAGGAAGCTGATGCCTCTGATTGGCAGGTCTGAGGAGTGCTGCTGAGTTGGGATCTGCCTCCAATAGAGTTATTAGGGTAGGTGATACATGCAGGCCACGTGAGAGATAGGTGGGAGAGAGAGTTGGAGAGAGACGTCTTGGGTCCTGTCCAGTAGGACTGCCTAGATGGGCTAGATGCCTCAGTAGAAAGAGGCTGGAGGTGTATCACTGGATGTCCACGGAAAAAGAGAAAAGATCTGCTTAAGCCACCACAGTCATGGAGTGCACCATCCCCAATCAAGTAAGACCCCTCCTTACTTTTTCTAACCCAGCAAACCCAGCACCTGTCAGGAGGGAAAAAAGTGAGTCCATAGAGAAGGAAACAGATAACTATGCCACAACCTCAATGCAGGCTTGCAGCCTGAAGGCAAATCCATGGTACAGATCTTACGCCATCCGTTCAGCGTTTTCATTATTTCATGCATTGGACGTTTTAATGTCTGAAATGAGACTCTTTATAATCGAGACTTCTTTGTATAATCAAAATAATTTTATGATCTGAGAATGACTAAAAAGTCATGGGTTTGACCAAGTCTTCGGCTTGAGGCAGGGGAAGATTTCTTTCACCATTCAGTAGGATGTTTAAAGGAACCGTGAGAGACAAAAATAAATTTGTGTTTTGATCAAAATTCATATGAGTCATGCTTGTTCAACATTCTGGTTACACAGGAAAAGATGAAATATTGGTACTCCGGTATTCACATAATGAGTGTTTTCTGCTTTTTGTGCTTTTGAAGCAGAAAAATGGCTGAGAAGTCCCCTTGGCTTGTGTCTTAGTTTTCTGATGCTAAAGAATATCAGCATATTTTTGTTTACTAATATTCCCCAAATTCAACAAGAATGTCTGAAGTGTGCATTCCACATCTAAGGCTTAATAGGGCGTTCTCATATTTTGTGCTGTGAACTGCAGATCCTTGTTTTCATAAGGAAAATCTAAGTGACATGTCATGCTTATAATGAGGCTGGAAGCAGGGTGATGTTAAAATATTTACTGGCTGGTACACTATTATAAGTTAACATATATACTAGAAAACTTGCTTTTATTCTCTAAACAATATGAATTATAAGACTGCTTACTGAGTGATGTGTGTTGCAGTACAAATAGCGTATACAATTTTCCTAGAAATTTCCAAATAAATTGTTGAATTTTAGAAATTTTTGGTTGATCTTTGCTTGACTTAGATGTCACTTGCTGGATTTTTTTTGTACAAGCCATGACTTGATGCAGAGAACCGCATAAAATGCTTCCAATGACTTCAAATTGATTGCCATTGGATGACTTGTATTTATTTATTTAAAAAAAAGCATTTCTGTTTTCATAAATGATATTTATTATTCATAAACCTGTTTTATCCTTTGCTGAATAGCAAATATATAAACATTTTTCTAGCCCTTGTAATACTGAAATATAATAAGGTATTATATATCTTGTATTTGATATCATTAACTGTCATAAAAATGTTTTATTAGAATATTTAATTAGGTTAAACCTAATCCATTAGATGAAACATCTATTGTTGGGCTGTTTGGGTTAAAATTCTGGCTCTGCCGTTAAGTTTTAAATGACCTAAGCCCCAGTTTCCTCATCTGTAAAATGATGATGTTGATAAATACAGTAGAATTAGGAGTTAACGCATGTTTTTAAGGATGCCTGGCACAATCACTAAATAAGAATAAAATTAAAATTGGTAATACCCACATCAGTTGGGCTTTGGGTAGGTTTAAAATGGAGGTGACTATGAATATGGACCATAAAAAACTCCTTACCTTAGGCATCTGTTAGTCCGAATCATCCCATAGGCTAGCCTATCTATTACAACATCCTTCTGTTTGTGGCCTTAGGAACCTGTATTACCCCCTTAGTTCCTGTTGTCTATCTTTTATACCATGCTAAGAGTTCAAGCCCTGTGGTGACTAGTTTTCATAAGCAACCACATGAGAGAGGTTCTTAGGGGATTAGTGACTGACAACAGGTGACCATAGTTAAGGTATGGTTATATGTGCATGAGGTATCTGCCTACCAACATGTCACTAAAGGCACTATCTCCTCTGGGGGGTTCCAATCTCCTTCTGACTTGTAATGCGGGGATGAGGTAGGCAAGGAAGAGCTGCGGCAGGCTGTCTGGCAGGAAAGCAGGCTGCTAGGTGTCAGTATGACCTCCTGTGCTGCCCACCTGGGCTTCCTGCAACAGTTTGTAAGGCACAAGCTAGTTCTCAGGAGCCTTTGGGGGACAGTAGCCACTGGTGATGCCTGGAAGCCAGGGCTTTTGCGGGGACTGGAGCAGGATCTTGAAGACCTTCTTCTGTCCCTTTGTATATGCTGGAATCAGAGGACGTCTGTAGAGCACAGAAGAATAGGTTTGGGTGGTCAACGTGGGCATTGGTAAGGGGGAGGAGGCTTGGGCAGCAAGTCTTTCAATATTGGAGCAACTTATTCAATTAAGTAACATGTAAGTTGCCTGAAGATCAGCCTTGGGTTCAAGAACATTGGCTTGTCTAGGCTAGAGTGTTTCCTATCTATGCCTTTCTTTGTTCCTAAAAGGAATAGGCAAGTATCCTATATGTTCAGTCCTACTGAGTAAGATGATAGTTTTTATCATTTCTCACTTGACAATGAGATCTTTACCATAGGTGGCATGACAAGGAAACAAACTCCACTGCCGTTTTTTTTTTTTTTTTTTCTTTTTTCAAAGAAAAAAAAAAAGGGGGTGCAAAAATTTATTTTTTTTTTTCTGGTTTTTAAAATTTTTATACTAACATAAATGTTCCTCTTTTTTTTTTTTTTTTTTTTTTTTTTTTTTTTTGAGACAGGACAAAAGCTATAAATATTGGTGTTCCCAGTTCTTCGTCACCCTGAGGATCCCAGTCTAAACCTACCTAACTCCCTGGCTCTAGGATTAGGGACTCTAGGATTTTGGACTTCTGTTTCATAGGAAGAGGACAGTATTGGAGAGAAAGACAAGTGTGCCTAGGTCAAGGGTTACAAACTCTAGATCTGTAGTTTAATGCTTATCATAATGAGTGAAAGAAGAGGAGTGGGAGAAAACAATAAGCATAGCTAGGCATAGCGGCCAAGTCAAGTGAAGAAACCCCATCTCAGAGGTACCCATGGACAGTTCTGATCAATGGTCACCAAGAGTGAAGATCCAAATCTGGGATGTGTGTGTGAACTTTCTGAAATTTGAAAACACTTTGAAGGCCAAATAAAGCCTATTTGGAGGCCACAAATTTATTACCTCAATTGAGGCCTGGGACACAGATTGTCTTGGAATTTAAGGGAGTAGAAGTAGGAACAGCTGACACATATTTGTGAGGGAAAGGCATGAGAGGTGGAAAAAGGGGCTTTAAAGAGTGTGTCTATGATGCTGCTTCATCATGCTCAAGAAAATCTAGTGAAGGGCTTAATATTTTAAAACAATTTTATGTTGCTAGACTGTATACTTTTGACAATTTTCTAGCCCTAAATTCTTGAAGTCTCAGGTCTACAAGCAAGTGCCACATCATAAACAAGAAGAGGAACATTGATCTTTCTGTAAGTTACACTGAATGTTATCCTGTCGTCCTCCACTATTTATCAGTTATTTGTCTCTTGTCAAGGCAAATAAACCTTTCCTTGCCTTGTTAACTAATAAAAAAGAAACCAACAATTTTATGGTGATTCATGCTACTGGACAAATTTAATCCTCGTGGTTTGAAGACTCTTGAGTGACAACGTGTTGCTGATTTTAAGGAATTATTAGACGTACACTAATAATTCTTGCTAGGTTCTACAAAATCTTCATTATTAGCAAAGGCAGACTGAATGAGAAGTGATGCCATTAATAAGATTAGTAGGTTTTAGTCAAGTTAAAATAGTCTTGAGGGTTGGAAAACCTCTAATACAGACAGAAGTATTTCCTTTACCAGTCACAGCTTTCTATGTCTTGGTTCCTAGTTTGACATCAGAGGTAGGGATGCTGTCTCAAATAGTCTTTGGGATAATTTTTATCCATTAGAGGCCTGCAATGGAGCTCTTTCTCCTTAAACACATTAGCAGGGACTGAATGAGCTGCGTGTTTCTCAAATTTTTGAGTGCAGATGAATCACCTGGGGGAATGTTAGTAAGTTGGTCTGGGGTGGAGCCCAGAAATTTGTATTTCTATCAAGCTCCCTGGTGAAGCCTGAGCATAATCTGAGCTGTAAGGAGCTAAAAGATGAGCAGGGGTGCAGCTATGCCACATATATGTTTTTGTGGCCTGTATAGTATCAATTCCTCTCTTCTGGCAGGAGTAGCCTGAATTAACTTTGGAGGAAACGTTTCCTCTCCGTGATTAGCTCAGGTAGTATGGAGAACAATAAAGCCACTTCGCCTCTTATTCTCCTACTATTCCAACCACCTGTGATTGACTTGGGTATGTAAGCCAAGCCTGATCAATTAGCATAAGTAGGCAGGATATCCGAGTATTAATAGTTCAGTGATTTTCAGACCCTGGATTTGAGCTACTACAAAGGGGCTTTCTTTGGTAGGTTGTGAAATCTGGAGTTTCTGGTGCCCATTATGGAAGGGGTGCCTGACTGAGAAGGAAGCCAACACAGAGGAAACAAAGCTGAAAGTTGGAAAAGGAAAGATTCCTGATGACATTGTTTGAGGGCCTGGATCTAGCCATGCCTGAGGCAGATACACCTGGGTAGTCAGTTACTTGAGCCTACAAATTCACCTTTATGTTAAAGCCCGTTTAATTAGAGTTTTTGTCACTTGCAAAAGATAGCATCCTGCTAATACAGTAGGGATAAAAATAAATTTCCTTATTAATTGAGCTAATATAAAATCATTTAGTATAGGCCCTGACACATAATAGAAACTCAGCCATAATAATAGCCTTGTTTTCACAATTTTTCTTTGGTTGTATTACACACACACACACACACACACACACACACACACTATATATATATATATATAATTTTTTTTTTCCAGAGGAGAAGCAATTAAACAGTCTGAAACCAAAACTAGCAGTTAGGTGACAAGCAATTTTATTTTGCAAAACAATCACTATACAGCAACAAATACATTTGCAAATTTGATTGAAAAACATGAACTAACTACAACCAGCCATTGAAGAAATGCCTTTCTATGGTAACAGGCTCTAGAATTATCAGAAGAAAGAAACCCCCCACAGATTTGTAACGGTGTGTTGGAACCTCGGAATCCCAGCATACAGAGTATACTTTTTGTTGATTTTTTTTCTTTTTGCTAAAGTTGAAGTAGATTTTTATGATTGACATTTTATTTTCTGAGTTTGAAAATAAGCTTTTTCCTGCAGAGGGTCTTGGCCTTCACCTACACACCCAAGCAAAATCCTAGGTGTAAAAAAACCCAAAACATCAATACTTATTTTAGCACGTCAGTCTTTGAAGGAATGCTTAAAATTTCCTTACCAAGCCATGAGTCTACTTTATCTCTGGTATTTAGACCATGAGTAGTTTATTTTCCTTATTGTGACTTGAAAAATAGAAGAAAATTGTAATTGCAGCGATGTCAAAATCAACCACATTCAGATTATTTAATAAAATACTGACTTATATATTGGCTGATTATTCCATGTTTGCTGTATTACTCTAGGGGTGTGTGTGTGTGTGTGTGTGTGTGTGTGTGTGTGTGTGTGGAGAAGGTCACTACAATCAGTACATTCTTCCATTTAATGGCTTTCTTTCAGCCTTCCTCAGCCATACATAGCTGGTGTTACACAGGTGTCATGCTTGTAGGTGGGATGTCAGCCCATCACGCTGCTGGAACTCAGCAGGTGAATCCAGAGAGAGTTGGTTCCTAAATGAACGTGGCCTTTGGAACTCATCAAGAACTCGGGTCTTTCCTGCATCATTATGAGGTATCCAATTTTTGGTTGCAAGTGACCCAGAGGGTGAGTTCACTGGAGAAGTAGGCCTTTTAACTCTTCACAGCTCTGGATTATTTATGTATTCTTATACAGGTTCTCAAAGGCTAAAGCCAGAGAGAAACTGGCAAAGTAGATCTAGAATTGAGACCACGAAGATTTCATTCCTAGATCAGCGTATGTGTGTCCCCACAAGAGTGGTGCTCAAAAAGCTTAATTTGAGTCGTTATCTTGAGAGTGAAGGCAAGATAGGTTCTACCCCTTAACCTCACAAGAAGACATTTAACCTGTGTGTTTCTCTCTTTTACTGGCACAAATGATCAGTTCCTTTCTGTTAACTTTAATAAAGAATTGTATTTCCATACAAAGCAAGAACATTTATTCATTATAATTTTGTTGTAATTAGAAATAAACATTTGTTTTAATGCCAAATCTAGTAGTTTGGTGCCTTGTATAATCTTTATTTTTGGTATGTATTTGTAATAAACTGACTTTTAGTATGTAGAATGTTTACCTAGTGTTAACTTACATAAAAACTTTAAAGAATGTTGAGAAAAATACTTATTTCACAGGTTAAAACTTTTCTAATGAGCTGTTAACTTCTTTCTAGATAAATTTAATCACTATTTAAGACTATCAAAACATGTAACAAAATACCCTAAGTCTCCACACACCTTTCTTCTATTTTCTGGTGCACTTCAAGGGAAGCTGATGAATAAATTGCCCAGATTGGTCAAATCAAACCTCACAGCAATTAATAGGCAGAAAATAGACATATCTATGATCCTAAGGTTTCTAAGGTTTTGACTATTAAATAAAATAACTGATTTATAAATGGTTTAAGACATGTTTGCCTGTGTAAAATCTCTTAGCTGAGAATGAGTGGTGTGGGTTTGCTCCTAGGGTTTCTTGTATGGCAGTTACATTGGTTGCCATATCCACTGGGTCACCAAAAAGCACCTGTGTCTCTGTCTCTGCATCCCTTGGCTTTTGACTTGGATGTTTCTATACTTCCCTGTTGCCTCAGTCCATCCTCATCATTTCCTCCTTTATATTCAGGAACCGATTTGGCTCAAAGAGATCATACGCCTAGTGGACCATATGATTTTAATGGTTCAGATCCAACCTACCAGCCCTGAGCAAGAAAAAGAAAAGATAAAATACTAAAAAGTGTCCATCCAGCCTGGTAGCTCTTTGTCTGAATCAGGCCATTGACTATTTCATTGCTTATTTGTAAGTCTAAGATGAATGATTTGTGAGAGGAATTAATTGATTTGTGAGTTCTAGACTGTATATACAGTCAGAACAGTATTATCTCTGATAAATAATACTAGATCACACTGTGTTACTTTACAGAGTGCAATGTTGGAGTCTTGGAAAAAAACTGATTTAGATATCTGTGTCTCAAGTGTTTTATAGCTATAGCTTCCCAAAGTATTGTATTTTTTTCTTTCGGATCAGGGGATCTTTACTTTGGGTAAGAAAGACAAACATCTTCTATTAGAGAATTTAATAAACAGATACTACTTGGAAAAATGAGAAAACATGTTTCAAACTATTACTGTTAGTTTCAACTTTCAACTTTAGCAAATGGAAAAAAAGAAAAGTAAAGAAAACATCTTAAGTCGGTTTCGTGAATAATAATAGGCATAAACCCCAAACTATCCTGTGATTAAAAATGAGATAAATCCATAATCTTAAACCAACAATCTGTAAACCCTTTCATGTATAACTGGACCCACCCCCACAAACTCCATGTTGGTGAAAGCAAAGAAAAATAATTTTTTTCTAGCATCACGGGAGAGACTTGTATCTGGCACTAAAACAGGGTTACGGCTTTGAGTTGTTACAGAAAGCAACTTCATGCTAAAATTTTTTGTCTTTTTTAATGTATTTTTTTTAAATAGGGAGAGAACCCTGCTAACATCTACTTTCACATACCTAAAATTGCAACACCAAAGGGTGCAGGAGACACAGATACTGTGAATAAAGAAGTATAATATTCAAGTATATGAGGAAGTATCACAAATGGCCACAGAGAAATATATATATATTTATATCTATAATACTGTATCAAACAGATGGAAAGGGGGTGTGAAACTGGTAGTGTGGACACAAATCTAGCTGATCAACTGACATTCTAATCAGACACGAGTCCATCCTAATGAAAGTGCATCATTCCTAAGGGATGCACTTTTACACCACTTCCTCAACCACAGCTCAAATGCTTTGCAATCTATTTTTTTAATTAGTTAAATAATTTATTGGATTGACATACTCTGATATAATTATCCAGGTCCCAAATGTTAATAACTTAATTGAATCTTTCTTCCCATTTATACAAAATAACACTTTAAAAAAACTTATTTCTTACATGCTCTTCCCTTCCTGCAATCAGACTCCTTGGTTTAATTTAACCTGAAATAAGTTACAATGGGCAGTTTTTATCTTCTCACTCAGAAACAGAATAGTGAAATGAGCAGCTTGGATTTAACAAGGCCTTCAGAATGTAGTGGATAGCCTTCAGGCACATGAAAGGTAAAAATGCAATTTTTAAAATAATACTCCATGCAAAACAGAGCAGAGCAAAAATAATTGTCCAATTGAACCCATGTAAAGCCAGTGTCTTCCTGTTGCAAATGGAAATCAGGTCAATTTCTGCATGTACTATTCATTTTTTAAATATAAAATTGTAACAATTACTACAGTTTGGGGATGAGATTATTTATTTTATGGTTTATAAAGAATGAATATAACACCTGCTCAGAGCCCACTCCTGCCAAGAGCTCATGCCTAAATATTATTATTTCAATGCTAAATGAGAAATATTCACAAGCCCTGCTTAGCGAGTGCAGCAGTGACATCCTCAGCCAAAGTGGCAAGCTGAGGAGATTCAAGCAGGTTGATGCTTCCAGACGAGGAGACGTTGCTGAGTCGTCGGGGTGATGCCACGCTGGATCTGCCTGGGGACTGTGTAATGATCTCAGCCCCATGGTCCACACGGGCTTTAGCATGCTCTCTGAAGTTCAACTTTTGGCTGTCAATCTGTTTAAGACAAGCATCAGTCCTCGTTAACTCAGGCATCTTAACTGGCCCCTACTTCTTTCTCCATCTCCCAGGGCTGATATTAATGACTTCTATTCACCTCTGTTATCCCTACTTCTTATTTGTCCAGGTCTTCAATCTGGGACCTATTTTGATGAAGAGTATTTCAGAAGAATTTTTTTTTTTTTTTAAAAGACAACATTGGCTCATAACCTTTTTTCTTACCTTGACGTTACCACCTCCAGGTACATGATGAGCATTATCAAGAGAACCGACTTTAGCTTGGGCCTTTTCTTTGAAATCTAGTTTTACACTCTCAATTTTCACACGTCCGCCACCTACGAGGGAAGAATTACCTTGATATAACTATATCTTGCATTTATGGTGATTATTTTCCAAAAATGATTGCAGTAGATAGACTGCTGCAAACCACAAATTTATTAACTTTACCATCCCTCCAACAATATATGTGAATGGAATCTTTTAGAATTTCTAGCCCATATCATTTTGTCAGATGATCCAAGACCATAAAACCCTTCTTATACCATTATATGGATTGCTTCACATATTAATACCTTTCTCCTTTACCCATGTCTAACCTAAGAAATCAGAGGGGCTTTTCTTTTTGGTATAACAAACACTATAAAAATTAGCAAAATGAAAATATCTTATTTGAATCCTTTCTCAAAGTTGGAACATTTAGTCTCTTATTTCTAAGGGACCAAATTAAATTTAAATGAAACTCTTCTTTATTCTTCATGGTAACAGGTTACTTATCCAAAGAAGATTTAGGCTGGAAGTGGTGCACATGTGGGCAATATATTCATTTATAAATGTTCAACATTGAAAGCTTCACTGATGAAATGCGTCAGGAGCTAAGTTGTTTACGACTAGTAAGCTTTAAAAGCCTTCCATTTTAATTCATATATGAAGTGACAGATCATCCTCTCTTTCTTGTGTGGATGCCATAGGACCAATTTGACGCTGACCTTGATCTGATAATATTGAGACAGAGTTTTGACCACGCCATTTTCCCTAATGCTAATCAGTCTAGAACCCTGATCTGCTGATTGTAACAGAGCCACGCTGCACTCCTCAGTGTAGTCTTCCCCGTCTCTACGTCTCTCTCAAGCTCGCAAATATGGAAAGTTCTACACTGGCTAAGTTATTTGTTGTCCTTGAGCTTGTCCTTGACCATTTCTGAGTGTCTGCTGATGTGTTTGACCTGCATAAAAAGTGAAATGAGACTCCTTATTTACTCATCTCCACCTAAGAGATTTGCTTTCACTTTAACAGCAGCTTTGTTTTGAGCACATGCGTTCTTCTGGAAAGCCAGTGGTAACGTAGGTCTCACTTGTTGGTTATGATGTATTTCACAGACTACATATTTCAAAGCTGCTCCAACAAACATGTTAAGTACATAAAGTGCACCTTGCTTGGGAGTTTGATTTTGAAACAAAGCCTGAGGGACTGTATGGAAATATGAAAGAGATTTTGCAATTTTGGAATCTTGTTGCTCATGTATCTCTCTTGTTGCTCATGTATATCTGTAGACAAAGGAGGAAGGTTTGTTAAGGCTTCACAGGTCTCTTAAGCCATGAGGTATTTTTCTCATGCAATATCTAGACATCTATGTTAATACCCAACTGCCTGGCCAGGGACCTCTTGAAATTATATTACACAATTAGATTACATTTTGGAGAAATATCCATTCGTTCTTCTTTTAAGGCTTATAAACTGTATGATGTTATTTAACTCATGCTTAGAGATGTAGTTATCCTTCCCTCAAAATATGCCTCATTTTTTAGAGCGTTATTCTTCCCACATTTTACCTGGCCATATGGGTCTTACTTGTTGGTTGTGATGAGATGAACATGATTCGTAATGATTCATAAAACAGACTTATCTTGGTTAGAGGTTAGAGGATGTTGGACTTTCAACTAGATAAGAACAACTTCTTTGTGATCTTATTTTTGTATTTTTGGTAGCCTCTGATAGAGATCACTTACTTTTCTGATTATATGTTGTGTCAACATAATCTTGCTAAATTTTTGCTAAAATGTCATTTTTTATTGTTGGAGACACTCTGCTCTGTTGCCCAGGATGGAGTGAAGTGACAGGATCATAGCTTACTGCAACCTTGACTTCTTGGGCTCAGGTGATCCTCCCACCTCAGCCCTCTGAGTAGCTAGGACTACAGGTGTGCACTACCACACTCAGCTTATTTTTATTTTTATTGTAGAGATGGAATCTCACTATGAACTGTCTTCTGAGAGGGAAAAATAATAACATATTATTGACCCAAAACATATTCAGAAAAGGAAGCTTAAGAAGTCTATTTCTGATGAAGTCCCTCTAGAAATTCTTATGCAACTGTTAGAGAATCCAGATATCTTAAACTCAGAGATCTATGCCTTTTATTTTTCAAATAATTCTTTCACCCATCAGGAGCAGTAATTGTGAAAGACTATTATCTTTGTCAAGCTTTATAAATGAAGTTGAGAAGAACAGATATTTCAATGTGTGCCTCCAGATGTTTATTTTCTTTATTTTCTCTTTAGATATTCCACATTCCAAAATAATTTTGTGAAAAGGTTGCTGCTGTCAAGGATTATTATGCTGACACTTCTTTATGAATTTAGTCATTGGATTCAGTTATAATAGAAGCAAGAGCTAGATTTAGAAATAGGTGGGAGTCCATGACAACAGCCTTTTATGACCAACAAATCATACACAGAATAGTTCCTTGGCTATATAAATTTTTTTCCGTATATCTAGATCACAGGTGAGTTTGACTAACTATAACCTTACTGTCTAGGTTAAAGAGTGCAGCATTTTCTTCTGTATTCTGAAAGAAAATAGGCAGTGTTGCCAAGTATCCCAGCCATGCTGTTGACACAGCAGTACAAAGTCAATTCAGTGTTTGTACACTTCAGCTGTGGACAGGGGAATTTCGAAGATGTGCAGTATGGGACAACCTTCCTGTTGCCTCATGAAAAACAGAGAAGCTAATTCCATGGCAGCAGTTCTGAAACTGGTAGTGAAGACTTCATAAATATAGTTTGTAACTCTTTGACTTGCTTTATAATCAACACCCATTGACAAAATGAACCCTGATTTCCAGATGTTTTCAATGCATTTATCCATTTTGAAATTTATTCTACCTATCTTTGCTTTTCAACCAATAATTTATTAATAATTTTCTCCTGACTAGCAGAATAATTGTCAGCTAACAGCTCAACTGTTATTATACCTTGTTTCATGGGAAAAAAACCTATTACTTTGTTTTTATGTTAAGATGCCAAACACAGACAGTTAAAACCACTTGCTTTCCTTTTGTTCTCAGGGATAAATGAATTGTGTCAAAATATTCTCAAGAAAATTACAAATTTGACAGTCATCTTTTATTACATATCTATGGAGGTAGAGTTTTTTCTTTGGGACAGGGTCTTGCTCTGTTGCCCAGGCTGGAGTGCAGTGGTGTGATCATAGCTTGCTGCAGCCTCGAACTCCTGAAACTAAGTGATCCTCCTGCCTCAGCCTTCCAAGTAGCTAGGACTACAAGCATGTACCACCATATCTGGCTTATTTTTATTTTTAATTTTTTATTGAGACAGGGGTTTCCCTATGTTGCCGAGTCTGTCTCAAACTCCTGGCCTTAAGCAATCCTCCTGCCTTGGATTCCCGAAGTGCTGGGATTACAGGCATGAGCCAACATGCCCACTCTACAGAGGTAGAATTTAACAAAAACATGTAATACACGATATTCAGGAAAAGTGACTCATAATGTTAGATTCACACTTTAAAGGGAGAAAATCTCCCAGTAAGTATGAATATAAATTCTACTTTAGAGCACTAGTCGCATGAGATATTTTGAAAAACCAAAAGGGGTTCATGGTCAAGTAAGTTGAGGAAACATTGCATTCTGCTGGAGATTCATGGTGTTTACTGACCTAATAAAGAATCTGAGAAATTCACCAGATAAATACATTTCTTCAGCTTTGCAAAGCACAATCCTTATTTTACATAATATAGAAAGCCAATTTTAGGAAAAAAACTTTGGAAATGTTACCTCCATTCAATGTTATTATATATGAATACATGATCTGATGTATTTTATAGACTACATATTTCAAAGGAGCTCCAATAAGCATGTTGAGTACATAAAGATAAATGCACCTTATGTACCTTTTAATTTTTAATTAAACTGTGTCCTCTTCATTGTATGATTGGGTTCACTTTTCCCCAGTGAAGATGCCTTGAAAATTTCAATTTTAGTTTCTATTAATAAAAATGTGAAGTATCTAGATTTTAAAACATCCTTCCAATTAGGTATTTTGCAACAACAACAACAACAACAAATTTTCTCATCCATTTCTTGATTCCAATTAAATATTTCTCAAACTACTAAAAATTATTTATTTACCTGGCCTGTGGCGGATGTTCTTCAGAGAGCCACATTTGGATGTCACATGGCTTAGGTCTATTTTCTTGGTAACAATTTGTACCTATGTGAACCACATAAAACATGCTTAAAATAGTTCAAACATGGACAAAAACCCAAGCTCATACATAAAATCTAGAAACATACCCAAAGTCACAACATGCAACAACATAGCTAGAAACCCAAACTGAAGTACACACACAAACACAGGAAGACATATTTTTCCATATATTCTCCCACATGTTTGGATTGGAAAGAACCCAAGTGAAAGAAAAACCCTAGAATAGAAGATTTTATTAGTTGAAAGCAGATTATGACACAGGAGGATAGAAACATATTAACAAGGCAAGCTTCCACTCAGAGAACTAAGCAACACTGCGTTAAACCTTTCCATAAGCAAAGAGCCAAGAGAAGAGATGCATTATTCTTTATAAAGTGATTTTTTACATAAAAGTGACCAATGTTGCTCATAGTTACAAGAAGACCAACATTGTTTTAAGATACAAGAAGTTCTGAACGTGCTTTTCTAAGTTGTTATTACATTGTCATATGTTAGCTAGATGAAATTTTTCTTTCATACCAAATTATAAAATGATAGCAACATGTTTTTTCTTCTCTGTGTTTTACTGAAAATATTTCCTCTCCCAATATTTGAAGCAGTGCTTCTCCAAGTTTGGTCCATTGTCATCTGCACGAGAGTACTTGGGAATTACTGAATCACAGGCATCATGAGGACAGGGCCAGGATGTCTGCATATTTAAACAAGGGATTCTTTCCTAGAGGAAAATTTAAGACTATTGTTTTGGGAGATAAAGCTCCTCTACTTACTTTAAGATCGTTAATTATCCTAGTTTATCCTTTTCCACTTAGGTGTTTTGTCCAGCAGCACCTGTGTAAAGGATAGCTGGGTTCATCCTCTGATATCCTCAAGTAATTACCAGGTCTGGGGCTACTTTTATGAAAGTACCACATGGTATATACTTATAGTCTGGGGAATAAGGAAGAGTGGCAACCACATAAATGTAAAGATTAACCCTGAGGCTTAGCCTAGCATACTTGAAGGGGGCCAGCAAACATTGCTATGGACTTTCAATGACAGTGACAGTTTTATGCTCAGTGAAGCTACTTTGATTATCAGGCAACAGCTGCTTGTAGAAGGCACTTGCTTCTCTCTCTCTCTCTCTCTCTCTCTCTCTCACTCTCTCTTTCACTGCTTGATTCTACTTCTGCCCAGTTGGGAAGCAAGTAGCCAAGAGTTAATAGACAGGTGAGATTCTAGATTCAACGCCTTGTAAATTACTTGAGTCACGGATGATCAGAAACTGAAGTTCAAAGAGATAGGATCTGTAGGATACAGTTAGCCTGATCACCTTTGAAAAACTATTCTTATTTTATAAAGAACCATCCTTCCTTTAGCTTGAGATTGTCTGACCATTTCAACTCTGCCTCAACCACACTTAAAAAACATGGAATCATCGTTCCTTTCCTCTCACAGGATATTATTTACACTAAATGAAAGAGACAGGAAAAAAAATCCCATCAAACTAAAGTGTACACTGGACTTGAATCCTTTCACTTTGAATTATAGATGAACCATGCTCCACTAGTTTTGTATTATTCTAAATGATATCCTTACTTTCATGAATAATGAACCACTGAAGATTGACATTACATACTTTGGGCATTTACAAGTATATCAGTCTTTGCCTCATGGGTAATTTATATGGAGCTAGAAAAATATGTGCCCAGCTGACTTTTGCAGTGGAGTAGAAACAACGTGAGAAAATACATTGAAGACAAGAAGGCCAGCAACAAAGTTGGCAAGTGAAGTGGTTTTGCCATTCTCCAGAAAACCATGGTGCATTCCATCGAGGTTTTCTTTCCCAAATCAAAGCAAGAAATTCCCTGATGATCTTACAGGGAAGGATGGGAAGTCCATCACTGAAAATGCAAGACTACAAGCTATCATACCAGGGAGACATGTGGAACAGCAGTGAGAAAGGAGCAGTGTGTTGGAAAGAGGTGGGAAAGAAGGCAGGGTGCTGGCTGTGCAGGTGGCTCCACGCAGTCAGGACAGCTTTCTAACAGGCGCTTCTACTTACATTTCCGCCCCCAGCCGAATGTTTGATGTTATCCTTGGAACCACATCTGGACTGAACTTTGCTAAAATCGATCTTCTTGTTTAAAATCCTAACCTAAAAGGAATTGGAGGTAACTTCACTGTGCACTTTTCTATCAAGATGCTGGATAAGGGGAACCAGAATGGGTAGCATCAAAGAGGCTTTAAATTCCCTTCCACCTACACATTCATTTAAGAGAAATCTCACTCTGGAACTGAAGAACAGTTCTGTCATGTAAATCTGAGCCCCTATTCTTCTGCACCCCCACAGGTCAAACGCAAGAGAGGCTTCGAAATCACACTGTACTTAGGTATGATCTGGAAACAGTTGTACGGATTGAAAAATAAAACTTGAATCATCTGTGATGGGGAGGCTACCAATGTTGTCAGCAACACTGGGACTCAGGCTCACTCTAGGTAAGGGTCAATAGTGGTTAACACTAAATCTCATTCAGCACAGGACCCTAGAGGATATGCCATTCCCTCACCCCATCAGAGTCAGCCATCACAATTATTGTACACTTGACTTTTGTTGGTCCATACAGCACAAATGGGGCTCACACATGGTGAATCTTCTACATCAGAGTTCTCATTCATCTAGGGTAAGAACCCCCGGTTTCCCAGGAGGGTCAACAAAGAAAGTTTGGGTTTCACAATTCCCTTGCAGGTTTGGTTCAGTAGCCTCCTGAAGGCCCCTTTCTGGCAACTGCTCAAGAGCAGTCATTTTCCATTAATGATCATATGGAAGCATTTTTTTTTCCATTTTTAGAGGCAAGAAAACCCATGCCCGTTGGTTAGCTGACTTGTAACTAGGTCATATAGACATAGGTCAGGCCTTGATGGAGGCCAGCAGATTTGAGGTTAGGTGTTTTATTTGTATTTTTGAGAAGTCAAACATTCATCTTGAAGACAACAGCAGATCCAGATCTGGAAGGACATTACTCTGGTTTAATGTACAACGTTACAACTTTCATGACTTATTTCATATGTCTTTTGAACCTTGCATCTTTTGGAGGACAAAAAAGCAATGTAAGCATGGAAAGAAAGCTTTATTGTGTTATTGTTATTTGTTCATTTTGTTTTACTTTGGTTACTTCTACTCTCTTCTCTTCCCCACCTCTGCAATAGTTAAAGAAAAAAAAAAAACATTTTCAATGCTTTAGGGGACAGTTTATCCTCTTATTAAAAAACTCTAAATAAATTTACCCTAGATACACAACCATCTGCAAGAATATTAACACATCTTTTGGTATTTCCAAAAAAGAATAAAAAATTCGAAAAGACATTGAATCTTGACTATTTTTGAGGCAAAGCTTAATTCACAGTGCCTGCCTAACATTGACAAGATAGCTTGTCCCTTGCAGGGAAATATCATTGACAACTCTCATCAGCAACCCACGGGGAGAGCCTCTTGTCAAAATTTGAATTCAGAAGACAGAATTATTGGGCTACTCTTTAGGGCATAATAAAAGTTGTGACTTAAACAGGGTTGAAGATATTCACAGAGTCTGTATCTAACAATAAATGTAGTTGCACTATAAACGTTTCACATAAGATGGAGATAGTTTTAAACCAATAAAGACCATTACATGTAAAACCTCATAGAGAAATTATTTTCTGAAGTTGAAGGCAAATCATTTTATTTATGGCCATATCACCATAAATGTACCCATTCCCATCTAGTCTTGGAATTTAAGCAGGGTCGGGCTTGATTAGTACTTGGATGGGAGAAAGCAAATAATTTTGACTTATTATTTCTAATAATAATACTTTAAAGGATTCTCAATAAATATCTAATTATTTTGGCAATGACATAGACATGATGTGAGCTATTTTACTAATCCTTGAGAATATACAGGATTTCATACTACGTTTAAAAATTTAATTTACAGATCATTAGAGTACCAATCTAGTGACTCATTGCCAAGTGATCACAAGCCAAACATGAAATCTGATTCACTTGTTACAAAATTGGAAATTCTAAATTCAGTTGCATAAATCTGTTTGACATTAACATTTAATCAACTGTTTGACCATTTTTATGATTTCCAAAACAAATGAGTCAATCCTAAATGATCACATTGCCAGCATTATTGAGAGATTATTTAGAATCTTAAAGTCCTACAACTTAAAATTTGACTTCTGTTGATTTTACCCAGATTTTCTAGAAAATCACAGATATTCTATCAAAAAAACCTGCTTGCCTCTCTTGCAGGTAGACTTTCTCCACCTATGTCTGCTCAACTTGTAATATGAAGCAATCCTATCCTTTCACATGCATTACTGGCACTTTCTTTACACATTTCCATATTGCAATAGGTTTATATTATATATTTTTTGTCTAAAATGAGGTGAATTATGACAGAATAAATGTAACTGCCTCTCCAGACCTTTGTTTTCCATCGCGCTTAATGGTAGGGTAGGAAGAAGCATAAACCTCTTTGGATAATGGACACTGAGTGCTTATGAAGAGTTACACTCTAGTTTGACAACTTGCACCTGAACGTTTGCCTATTCCATGTGACTCATATTTATGCCGGAGCAAATGTACAAATTACTTCACACCAAAGATCTCTAGGGTCAAATTACAAATAATTAGCATCTTAGAGTTCATCTCCTTCCTGCTGTGAAGGAGAAGGCCATATTCTAGATCAGCTTTAAAATAAACCAAAAGACAAAAAACAAACGAACAAAAAAAACAACAAGAGTTATAGTTTTAACTCTGGGTTCTATGGATACATCTAAATAAATATTTATTTCTTTGGGAAGGGATTTTCAGTTTTAGAAAAACATTTGTTTTCCTAAAAACCTATGTCAAGGGAAAATTATTTTAACATCTTAGAGATTGTCTAGAAAAAAAATTAACTTCTATTTAACGAAAAAACTAATTTTCTGTGCTCATGATATGAAGGAAAAAATCTGAATAATAATTGTTCAAAATTTTCTCTAAATCACATTTTAATCTCTGCCAATTTATTTCAAGAAGTTTTTTTTTTTTTTTTTTTTTTGAGACAGTCTCGCTCTGTTGCCCAGGCTGGAGTGCGGTGGTGCGATCTCGGCTCACTGCAAGCTCCGCCTCCCGGGTTCACGCCATTCTCCTGCCTCAGCTTCCTGAGAAGCTGGGACTACAGGCGCCCGCCCCCACGCCCAGCTAATTTTTTGTATTTTTGGTAGAGATGACGTTTCACCGTGTTAGCCAGGATGGTCTCCATCTCCTGACCTCGTGATCTACTCGCCTCAGCCTCCCAAAGTGCTGGGATTACAGGCGTAAGCTGCTGTGCCCGGCCTATTTCAAGTAAAATTTTTACTTACACTATTAATACAAAGTAGGGTATTTGAAAGAGTGTGACAATCTTTTTTTCTACATACTTTATAGCAGTGAAAAGTAGATTAATCAAGTGGGTCATCTTCCTATAGCTCTCCCCTATTCAAAATTCCCCCAAGCGCTCTATTTCTTATTAAATACATCAAAACTTCTTAGTGAGGCAGCCACAGGCCTCAGCAATTCCGATTCTTCAGACTTCTCTGTTACTTTACATTTTGGCCAGACTCTGTTACATTCTATACTTTAAGGACTGTGTTTACATTTAAAGTTCATCCCTGTGTTTTGTTATTATCTCTCCCTAGGGTGCTCTCATTCTAAGTTGAGTCTGTAACAGATTATTCTTCAAGGTTTGGTGCAATTAATACCTCCAGTGGGAGCTTGCAAAAAAGGATTTTAGTCTCAGGAAATTTATGCAAACATTGGTGATTTATTTGCACAAATAGTTGGCTTTCCATTCACATAAGGGTCATATAGCATGAAGAGTTGTATAAGCATAGGTTAATGACATAAAATTCATCAGAATTGCTTTATTTTAATTTTGACTAATTCTTTCTATTCTTCCACTATGATAGAGAAGAATATTGTAATTTCTTTCTGGATATTCTTTGTGTGACTTTAGTTGGATTTTATCACAATGGTTTAATTGAAGTGATCTGCCACAGTGCTCTCTCTCTCTGCATATATTTAACCATTCCTTTCAATACATTAACACCTGTTCCCCTAAAACAGGGTTGCTCTAGGAAAGGATTGAAACAGAAAATGCAGGATATGCCTGCAGACAAGAAAAAAAAATCTCTAAGAAACATGTAAAATGAAAGAAAATACATTCTCAATGCACAGTTTTTAGTAAAACAATTTGTAAGTTGGAGGCATTCATCCCAATGTCAACTCGAATTTCTTGAGCAATGAGATTTTGATTTTTTTTAAAATTGACACTCTATGACACTGCTCTCTTTAGCAAAAGACCCACACGCCAGCTCAAGGTGGTGAGATGTGGAGGGTGACTAGGAGTCAAGTAATTTGGATTTGTCTAGATCCCCTCAGGCATCCATTAGGTATGAACCTAGGTTGCAATACCATTTCTCTTTTCCTCCATCTAAGTTGTATCAGAAAGAATGCTTTTGAGAAAGGGGAGTGAACAGTGGCACTCAACTGACTTCCCTTTAACCTTGCAAGGGATTAAATTTTTCCTTTGGGTTTCCCTCATTTCTCAGGATGACATAAAATTAAGCCCTCCTTTGTTCTTGCATTATGAAAATATTCTCTTTCAAAAGTATTTTTTATTTCATCATATTCATTTTAATGAAAACTATCTGGCCTCTGTAAAATCCTCAGGTATCCTATACTAAAACAAACTATGACTACATCAGATAGTCCTGAAGATTGAAAGTTCTCTGGCACACATGATGTTCTTCAGCGATTCATCTGTTAAAAACTTTGCACTCTGGTTAAAATGTATACAAATATTATAATCAGAATTTTAACCATCCCTGCCTACATTGAACAATAGTTTCTTTAAAATTCTTTATATCCAATATAAACAATATGTATATTTAAATACACATTTAGGAAGAAATAACAGTTTATGTCAAAATGCACAATTCCACAAAACTCTAAAAGAAAAGTTGGAGAGACCAATTTTCCTATGCAAGCTGTGTCACATGGCACAGAAAGCAGAACCACACTGAAAAACCTTGGGTGAATGGATAATGCTGAATAATTGGGAAAGAACGTTTTAGTGGAATAGACATTAATGAGTTTAGTCACTAGACCCATCATTAAGTATTTGTAAGTGGTCTCTCAATGGGCGCTGGAAGAAACATTATGAGTACAACAGTCATTGTGATTCATGAAAATGAACAGCTAATGAACTTTTTCAAATTTGTATACTATAATTTTTTGACATTAAAGTTTGTTCTTGTTTAAATTTTTAAGAAATTCTAAGGAATAGTGGGCCAAATCAGTGAAGAAAATAACTTTTAAATACTCTGCTCAGTTATCTGAAAATAACCTCATTAGTTCCTATGTCTTTGTTTGGCTTGTGAATGAACAGTAGATAAAAAGGCTCAACAGGCCTCAACTTTGCAAACCCAAAGTGGTAATTTTCTCACAATTTTTAAAAATTAATATTTACTCAACCTAACTCAAAACCTTTTCATTACTCCACAAAAGACATTTGAATTATAGTTACAAAATTCTATTGCATAAAGACAGAGTCCTGATCTCAGGGAGCTTTCACTCTGATATAATGATGACTTTGTTATCAAAAAAACAAAACAAACAAAAGCCTTGTAATAAATTTCTTCATGCTGGGTTGACCAATAGTATTTTTAAAAGTTCATAGGGTATTTTATGACTCCTCTTATTTAGCGCTTATTGTAGCTCTCAGAAGATGGAAAGAAATGGCTTGGAAAAAACTTAAAATTAAATAAGGGGAAGACATTAGAGGAGGACAAGAAACAAAACAAAAAGCAAAAAACCTCCCTTTTGCCTAGGTTGCAGAGACCATGCCTCATTGTCTCCCATTCCTCTTTTGTCATTTAGTGCCCAGCAATCTTAATAAATGTTTGATGAAAGAATAAATATGCGAAAGAGAAAAAAAACTCATTGTAATCTTTCTCTCTTCATCTTATATGTTATAAACATGCTTACATGTTAATCGCACCCAGTAGACGTTCACAGTGGTAACCATTACTATAATTTCATACAATGAGGGAAAATCCTGTTTCACTATAATTTATTAGTTGCTTTCAGACTTAATCCATTTTCTTAAATATAAAATTGAAAGTAAACTATGTAATTAGCATTTAAAGGGCCTAAAAATGATCCGAGGGTAACAATATGGTTTGGATTTGTGTCCCTGCCCAAATCTCATGTTGAATTGGAGGAGGGACCTGGTAGGAGGTGATTGGATCATGGGGACAGATTTCCCTCTTGCTATTCTAGTGACAGTGAGTGAGTTCTCACAAGATCTGATGATTTAAAAGTGTGTGGAACTGCTTCCCCTTAAAGCAGGCACCTTCTTCACATGGTGGCAGGAGAGAGAGTGGAAGTTTGTATTCTGCAATGATTTTAAGTTTCCTGAGGCCTCTCAGTCATGCTCCCTGTTAAGCCTGAGGAACTGTGAGTCAATTAAACCTCTTCATAAATTACCCAGTCTTGGGTAGCTCTTGATAGCAATGTGAGAACAGACTAATACAGATAATGCCTAAAACTTTATAAGAATATATTTAAAAAGATTCCACCTCACATTTGACTAATTTTATTTCCTTCTTCCTCCCTCTCTATGGCTCCTTCTTCCCTCGTTACACCTGTCTTCTATTTCAGAAACACAGCTCTTTTACTCAATTTCAGCTTGCCCTTGTGGTACAAACACATATGGAATCTATTAGAATACCTAAATGAATGTTTTTTTGATGAGCTGTAATGCATAACTACTATCATGCTCCAAGTAGTATCATGTATGTGAGAGTTTAAAATGACTTAAGAGTCTATTTAAATGAAATGGTGCAATATACAAAAACAAGCATGATTTTGTTGCTTCCGGTCTACAGATAAGGACAAAAAAAAATCAGTACCAAAGGTAATGCAATACTTTAATAGAAGAGCTGGACCACTAACTCAGCTTTTAAATCCAATATTCTATTTGATGTATAATTTTTCAATATTCTTTTAGACCAGGGGTGACCAATCTTTTGGTTTCCCTGGGTCACATTGGAAGAAAAAGAATTGTCTTGAGCCACATATAAAATACACTAAAACCAATAATAGCAGATGAGCTAAAAAAATCACAGAAAACCTCAAAACGTTTTTAAAAAGTTTATGAATTTGTGTTGGGCCACATTCAAAGTCATCCTGTGCCACATGTAGCCCCCAGGGCCACAGGTTGGATAAGCTTCGTTTAGACAAACACAGAAAGTTTCTTTGGATAATAATTGTCATGACATAAAACATTCATAATCATTCAACAGTGTCACTAAAATAATGCACCTCCCCATGAATATGGCATAATACATTCATTCAATTTTCATTGCATAAATATTTATTGAGCACCTACTATGTATGGGACATTATGGACAAAATGGACCTCATCTCTGACTTCATGGAGCTTATGGTCTAGTAAGTGAAACAAGATAGATATTAAATAACTAATTATACAATGGAATATTTAATGAAAAATGTGGTGAGAAAGTTTGGTTACAATATAGAGAGTACATCAGATAGAGCAAACAACAGATGTAGGGAAACCAAAAATTAATTACCATTGTGGCAATATCAACAAGAGATCATGTATTCTGCTTAGGCTAAGATAGTGCAGAACAGACTGAGTGACGTGGGCAGATTTAAGAGCTATTCAGGGCACAAAATCATTAGCACTTAAAGATGGTTAGGATATGGGATGAGAGAAAGTGAGAGGAAAAGTTGACTCTTAGATTTTTGGTTTAGCAATATAAAAGTTCTGTTATTTGAACAGATGTAATAATACTAAAAAAAATGTAATAATAGCATAAACTTTCTACACTCAAAGATGTTTGTGGCATCAGTCACACTGATGTCCTTGCTGTTCCTAGAACATGTGAGGCCTGCTTCTACCTCAGGGTCTTTGGATGTGTGGCTGCCTTTGCCTGAAAGGCTCATTACCTAGTTATTCATATGGCTTACTCCTTTACTTCCTTGGAGCTTCTATTCAAATATCACCTTCTCAAGCCTTTCCTAGTCATCCTATCAGAAATGCAATTTCCTCTTAACATATCCTGAACCTCTTTCTTATCTTTATTTTTATCCTTCATACTTAGCACTTTTTTACATATTTTTCTTATATCACTTTTTTTTTTGGCTCACCTTTCCTCCTAGAATGTAAATTTCATGATGTCAAGAATTTAAGAAATCTGTTTTGTTCATTGTTACATTTCAGTATGTAGAACATAGCATGGTGTAGTAGGTGCTCAATAAATATTTGTTGACTCAATGGTCAAGTAAAGAAAGGTAAAACTTTGTATTTCTGGAGTTACCAAAGAAATAGAAGACAACTCCCCATGTTATTTTTAAGATGCCAAGATTGATACTATAATTACAATATTTCATAATTGATTCTTTATATTATCCATAGAAATTAAAAAGCTAACTAGTTTCTATTTTAAAACCTTAATTTTTAGAATTACTTAAAAAATAACTTGTGAATTATAGGAGAAAACAAAAAATATGATAAAAATGCAACACACCTTTCCAAATTTAATGTAGTGTATTAATATAACATGTATTTTAATTGTGTATCAATATAACATGGTATTTGCATTAAATAATTTCATGAAAATATTATAAAAGTTCAGAAGCTTCAAATTTCAATCCTGATGTGATAAAAAAACTTTGGCATGGAAAGCACTGTTAAATAGAATTACCATTTATTTTCATGTTATGAAATGAAACGTAAAGCAAACAAAAAAGACTAAGGTATACAAAATTACATACTTGCACACGAGTGACTAATTATTCATTAAAGACAAAGTATAGACTCTGACTTCATAGCTCAGCCATGGAAGGATGATATTTAATGCCCTATATGCAAGATGCGGGTAATGTGAGAACTTCTGTTTCTTACTCTGTGAAAATGTGAGGGTTGGATTAGAAGGAGATGGATATCTCTGATGTCTAATATCCTTTAGTTTAATAGATCCATATAGAATGGAGATATAGAAACTAAGACTGCTTTATTTCTAGAATGTAATGGTATGTTTTACAGGTTCTCGTTTAATAGATTTATCTAAATAAGCATTTTAAAAAGATGGCAGGGCAATGCTGATTGGGAAAGCAATACGCTGACAAATTTTACAAAGTTCTTTATAAAAGGGTGAGTACAGTTTTTTCTTTAAAAAGGAGTGACTTGCATGATGATGCCATCATTTGTAGCCTAGCTAACCTGAAAATGACTGACTGTAGCCATTAATGAAGCAAAAGCACATAATTCAGAGGCAATCAATCAGATCCACAGACATGGCCTTGCAGAGATCATGCTCTAATTATCCTATCCAATGACCAGTAAATGAAGACAACATCTGTGAAGCCACTTCTTTAGTAACTTTCAATTATTACAAGGGCATATAACTTGTGCTTTTTAAATTTTATTTATCTATTTTTTTTTTTTTTTTGAGATAGAGTTCCATTCTTGTTGCCCAGGCTGGAGTGCAATGGCGTGGTCTTGGCTCACTGCAACCTCCGCCTCCCGGGTTCAAGCGATTCTCATACCTCAGCCTCCCAAGTAGTTGGGATTACAGGTGCCCGCCAACACGCCTGGCTTTTTTTTTTTTTTTTTTTTTTTTGTATTTTTAGTAGGGACGGGGTTTCACCATGTTGGCCAGGCTGGTCTCGAACTCCTAGCCTCAGGTGATCCACCCACCTTGGCCTCCCAAAGTGCTGGGATTACAGGCATGAGCCACTGCACACCTGGCCAACTTGTACTTTTTATACTCATCTTCATAAGGCCAATGGAGAAAAACAAGATATCTGTCAAAACATATAGGAGCATTCCATATAAATCCAAGTAACTATTTTAAAATCTGATTATTAGATAGAAAAGGTAAAAAGCACTATTCCTTGAGTTGTTGCCTAAATTTTTTTATGCTACATGTTTAGAGAAATTGCTTGTTTTCCTACCTTTGTTTAACTGAAGCAGCTGTGTTCTTCAAAAGCTAACATTATTTATTCTAAAACTTAGATTT
Organism: Papio anubis; assembly: GCF_008728515.1. Classification (NCBI taxonomy): domain Eukaryota; kingdom Metazoa; phylum Chordata; class Mammalia; order Primates; family Cercopithecidae; genus Papio; species Papio anubis. Next base: position 93,517,140 of record NC_044985.1, on the reverse strand, counting down.
AATGTAGATTGGGGAGCTAACTACACAGAACAGCTTCAAATTAATACACTTAATAAGATAGTCTTCCCTATGCCTTGAGTTAAATCAATCAAGCTAATTGTCTACACTGAATCCATGATTGCCCATATTCTTTCCAATGGAATGAATTTGTTTTCACTGAAAAGATTAGCTTTATTGCCTTCTGTAAAGCTCCTTGTATCTTCAGCTAGCTTATCTATTCCATTAGGCATTGACTTGCCTCACTGAGCTGAGACCCTCTGCCAACAGAAATTGGTCCTTAACAGAAGAGATAACTGCTGTAAGCACAAAACCTCTACAAACAGAAGGACAATAAATGTTCAAACTGGAGGCAAATAATTTGGGAAGCTGTTGAGTTCCTAAGATGCATATATCTTTATTATAGATTTCCTCTCCCAATTCTTAGAGATTGCACACATTTTAAAACCCCAATAGACTGGGCGCAGTGGCTCAAGCCTGTAATCCCAGCACTTTGGGAGGCTGAGGCAGGCGGATCACTAGGTCAAGAGATTAAGGCCAGCCTGGCCAACATGGTGAAACCCCGTCTCTACCAAAAATACAAAAATTAGCTGGGCGTGGTGGCACACGCCTGTAGTCCCAGCTACCCAGGAGACTGAGGCAGGAGAATCACTTGAACACAGGAGGCAGAGGTTGCAGTGAGCCGAGATTGCGCCACTGCAGTCCAGCCTGGAGACAGAGAGAGACTCCATCTCAAAAGCAACAACAACAACAACAACAACAACAAAAAACACACAAAAATATCCCAATAATAAAGTTGTCATAATTAAATCATTTGTATACAACCTAATGGCTTCAAATGTTACCACAATAGACCCTGTGCAGAGGAATTAAAAGTTACATCTTCAAATTTACTCCCATCTTCATTAATAAGAATTGCATGAATATTTTTCTCAGTTCCTAGAGACCATCTATCACTATTACAAAACCTGGCCCCTGAAGAAAGCATAGCTCTTGATCTGTCTTTTGAAATATTTCTGAGTTGGCCACTATCCATTCAAATGCCTTAGGAAAATCAATTTACAATTGAGAACAATGTGCTAGTGGTTTCAATGTCTTCAACAGTGTGCATGTATTGATGCTCAATCATCTAATAAAGGGTCTTTAACATGTCATTTTGATAATTTCAAACAAGCCCTAAAATACTTTTCCTTCAGTCGTTCTATAAGATCTCCAGTTTTACATGTATGGAAGAAACCTCTCCTCACTCCCTGTATCTGAGATCACACACTGTAGGGAGACTTTTAAGGAGATAGTGCTGAAGAGTTGAATGATAGGTTTTTCCTACACAGACAGTTCTATTGCAATGTGCTATTATTTCCCAATTCATTTTACTCTTTAATTTAAGTGAATTTATACCATCTATCACAAAATAGAAGGCAGATATCTTTCATCTGGTTCTTATCTTGGTGAGGAAATACTTCCTACTTCTGCAAAAAGTCACCTCATAACTCCACTGTTGTGGATTTTTTCCAAAGTCGTCATTGCTGAACTAGGATAATCGTGTAGCAGGTATAACACTTGCCTGATGAAAAAACAGATTTGCTTCAAATGACACTGTGATTTTGAAGTTATTTTTGTTCTTTCAGTAATTTTTGTGTCATATGTATTTACTAGCCCTTAACCACCATAATCTCTAGGGAAGTTTTAGTTCAGCTCAAAACTATAAGATATTTTGTGTCAATTTTATGAATTACCAAATATAGTAGAAGTCAATTTAAATAAGACATAAAAATACTCAAAACCAGATATGATAAAGAATCAGAAAAAGAAAACAGACATCTTCACGTTTTTTGGATTGATTGAATCTTAGAAGTTCCTGCAAAGCTGAGGCTAAAACCATTCTTTGTGCCTATCTTAAGGAGTCCTTCGAAGAAAAACATATAAAATTTCGATGTCAACTTAAAATAATAATTTTCTCTTCTAACTACCTTTTTAGTTTCAAAAAAATATCTTGGAGATAATTTGTATTTCCTTGTGATTCTAAGAGGAAACAAATTATTTTAAGTACCAATGCTTTCCAGAATATAAGTAAGTAAACCCCATATCTAGTTAAGGAGAGTAACAGGACATGGGAATATTTATTTTAAAAGAACTGATTTTAAATATATGTAATAGTTACTCTATTTTAGAGGAGAGCTTGTCCAAGGCTAAAATGCAGAACTTTCCTAATGGTACTAAATTGATTTTATTCACCTTATGCTTTTAAATTATTTATGTATAAATATAAAGATGATGCAACATTTGAATATTTCCAAAAAGCTCAAAATATTTCCTTCTCTTGGATGTGCAAAACGCTGGTGAATGCAAGAATAGTTTGAGTTTTTTAGGAATTATAGGCTTATAATTCTACTTTTTGCTTAAAAATGTTTCTTGTAGCTTCTAGTTTTCATAGCATCTGTCTATGAAAAAGTATCTTTCTACGACTCTATTATTACAGAATGTCATCTTTGTTCTGAAAAGGCATATTGACCTCTCCCCTCCTGCCCCATTGGTTGATTTTTCTTAACTCTTTGGGCTTTCCTGAACAGAGCCATAATGAGACAGCACAGAAGTTTGTTGCTAAATGAAAGAGCAACACTGAATTTTTGCTTTATTGCTGAGTAGGAGTGCCTGATAGCTTTACATTTTGGCAAGATCTTTTGTCTAAACTTGCCTGAAAATAGATTTTCTTTGGCATGAAGGAGGGATACCAGAAAGCAGTGGCACAAAACACAAGAGAAAAGAAAAAGAGTGGCAGAAAAAAATATTGACGTTAAAAAGAAAAGACTTTCTTGGAATATTGAAAGGGCACTATAAGTTTGTTTATGTACAAAGTTACTGTTTTTATCTTTCTTTCAAAAAAGGATGTTGTTTTATATCTCTTCAATGACAAAAGTTAAACTATCCTGAATATATCAATATTATGAGATAAACATTAAATAATATTTGTATTATTTCCTTCCAGGCTAATTGCTTTGTCCAAACATATAGCGTATAAGCAAGGTTCACGTCAAGACAGAACTCAAAGTACCCTGGTTTGAAAAGATATGAATGTTTGCTCTGGGGAGCTGAAGAGTTAGTAAGTAAGCTTTACTAATAGCTCTATTTAATACAATTAATCTTGAGTAGAAGTTCAAAGTCTACAATTTTATTCATCAGAACCATGTGTCTTTTATTATCAACACGAATACCTGCCCTTTGCAACATTTAGGCAATAGTAACCAGAATTGAAACTCGGTGAAACATCCTTATTTTGGAGTAAACATGAGGGAATGGTAGAAAATGTCATAGGAAATCCTTCGGAAATAAAGAAGGAGATAAAATTGGAATCAGTAAAAGATAGCCAAATGAGCTCATGGTCAGAATCTAATATAGAAAACTCAATTTTATGTCAGAAATATAACTTTAATCTCAAGTTAAAAAACATAAAGCAATAGAGATACATTCAGAAAAAAAATGTTAGTCAATCAACTAAAAGTTGGTAAAATTTTTTACCCAAGAATAAACAGAAGGAATGAGCACGTTATGTGATTTTCATTATATTTCAGATGCTATCTTCCTAAAGTCCAAACTCTTAGCAATAAATTGCAACCAGTAGCTCTTTAACACATCTGCTTCCCTTTTAAGAACTGTTAGTTTTCAACATGAAGAAGACAAGGTAATAATTATTTCTGGCAGCAAATATGTGTTCATGCAATTCTTACCTGCCCCCCTTTAGGCTGGTATTTGATGTTGTCCGTTGATCCGATTTTGGATTTGACATTCTTCAGGTCTGGCAGTGGTTGGTTTATAAGCCGAAGCTGTTTGGGAGTCGCAGGAGATTTTGGAGGAGTACGTATGATGGCGACCTTCTTCTCACTCGGCACCAAGATGGCAGACTTGGGCGTTCCTGGTGTGTGAGGGGTCCTGGGATAGCTAGGGGTTCCAGGAGTGCCTGGTGTGCGTGAAGAATAACTTGGTGGGGTGCCAGGAGTGATGGCAGTAGACCCAGGGGTAGTGGGTGTTGAGGTACCACTTTTTCCTGCTCTGCGAATTGGCTCTGACCCTGTATTAACAAGCAAGACCAAAACCAAACCAGAGTCAGACAATTCTCCTCAAAACATCCCTCTTCCCATAGATTGTTAGAAGTCATAATATGTTTCATTTCTAAGGTATTTAGAAACAATTATTGTAATGATCACTATAGTGCTCAAGAAGCTGAGAGTCTCGTTTCTGAAATCAGGTGCATAACTCAGTGGCATTCTTTTGAACACGCATTGCTATCAACACAAAGAAAAAAACCTGATTTTTTTCTGATTTGTTCTCCTTAATTTTCATTATAAATGTGTCAAAAACTATTTTCTACTTGTGTGACTATTAAGGCATATGGATCTGCCTTTAGTTGGAAAAGAATTTACTCTTAGTGTCGTATGCAGACCCATATTTACTGAAGATTCCTTGAATGATATGTAGATCATTCATTCCTCTATGTAGTAAATTCATTCTGGGATCCAGGTGAACATACAATATAGAACCACGTATTTAGGACACATAGTTTCGGTCCGTATAGAAAGGTCTGCATTTCAATATTCTATCCTTATATTGAGGAACACTATGAGGTATATAAATGTGTTTATGGAAGCTGTCAGACATTGCTCTACTATATCATGTATTCTTTTCATAAGGAAAATCATCTCAGTGCTTCAAACAAACAAACAAACAAAGTCTATTTCTTGCCTTAGAAACTTGGGATGTCCCAGTATATTCCCATCGAGCCTCGTACCTGACTGTGTTTTCTCCTCTGTTTTCATCACTAGTTTGGCAGTTTGGTGTTAAATCCAAGACCCCGTTAAGTATACAGGATCTGAGATCCATTTCTTTGCCTCAAATTGAGCTCAGCCTCCTATTATTATTTTACTCACCCCCCATTTTCCTACACTATGTTTCTTTCATCTTTTGAATGTGCTTTGAATGACATTTCAAATACCTTTCTGAAAGAATGATAGAAATAAGAATGCAACACCTTATAAATTTCAAAGCACTTATGTGAATATCAACCAACTGATAACCAAACACGCACAATACAGTTCTTAGGGGCAGCTCTTATTATTCCTAAGAAATGAGAATATTGAGGCTCATTCACCCAGATGCTACTAACGTCTAAGCCAGATACAATATTTAGCCCCTGAGGATTTACATTTCTAAGCATGCAAATTTCATTTATAACATATTTTATAGAAAAGGGATAATTTTCATTTTTTTACTGCTGATTAAGTAAAAAAATCAATGAATCTTCTGAAATTTTGTAGAGAATAAATACATAACAATTTTAAAGCCACTGAAGTGAAAGGAATCTTAGAGGTCACCTAATGCAATTGCTCATAAATATAGGAAGTTCTTTCTGAGAAGTGGACAGGTAATCTTTGCCTAAATATTTATAAGATGTGAGCTCAGGAGAGCTTTTTAGACAATTGTGATCTATGGAAAATGTAAATCTACCCATTGCTATAGGTTCTATCTCCTGGAGAAACACAGAACAATTGTACTTCTTTCAGTGAACAGTTTTCACATATCAAATGAAAGTGCCCTGTGTCGTCTTGGTTTTCTAACACAGGGCACAAGATAGTTAGATTCTTCAACTGATAATATGAAATGGGATATGAGAAGTCTAAAGTGAGAAATTAGCATGTGTTCTGTGATTTTTATTGCTTTTCACAAGAATTTCAAGACTAGGATGATACAACCACATCCAACTTGGAATTTTGTAACTTCCATGTCCTGGTTTGTTATGGACTAAGTTTTCAATGTAGATGTCTGTCTCTAAGTCTGTCTGAATACTTTCACCAGAAACATTATTTCTTTCTCAAATATTTTCTCTATTACTTCACCAGTTTTGAATAGCTCAGATTTTCTGGGGAGAGGGATCGTCCCTGTATTTTTTGCCATTGTATCTAGCCCTAGTGACTTTCATGTGAGCTGAATACAGTAGGTAGGCAACATTTTTAAAAAAATAAAATGTATTGAATTCGGAATTCATCAAAGTGTGCTGAGGGGTTTTTTGACTTCATGGAGACTGAACTGAAGCAATATTCTGGATGTGAATAACAATTTTTACTACATGAAATAATTTTTTCTAAACTTCTGAGGAGTCATTTCCATACTTGTAGAAAACACTTTAAGCTTCATAAAAGGAGGTTTTGTGTTACATCTGGAGAAAGAGGATAAACTACAAATATTAAGGCCTTCACACTGCTGTTCAATATATATGACCAATTTTTATTGTAATAAATTTGTTCTTATCATCAAAACAATAAATTTGAATGTTTCCTATTTGTTCTGAACTTGAAGAGGTTAAATCTAAGATCTGAAACAACTTTTAAGATATTTATTTACAAGTTACTTGATTAAACTGTGCTCTTATTTATCTTGTCAACTCCTCAGTGACAATGGATTTCCTTCCTCTTGGGCGGATGAGCTTCCTGCACAACATTGTTTCCTTCAAATCTTTTCAATAGCTGCACAAAATGTTAGAACATCCCTGTGTACCACTAAGGGGGTGGTAGGCACGTAGAAGTGGGCAGAGTGCTTGCTCTTCGAATCATCTTTATGCCTTTCAGCTATTGGTGTATAGAGGTAAGACAGACCCTATGTTTTAAAATGATCAACGTGTCAGTTATGTTCACTATCAAATAATACAATGCAAAATGCTTGTAAACATCAGTAAATTTAAAAAGTCAAAATAGAATTGGTGCTGAACATTTAATGAATCAATTCATATACAGATACACTTTAAAAGGCAGAACACAGTGGTTTGAAGAAGTAGATTTATGGAGAAAGTGCCATTTTGCTTTTATAGCAACAAATACAAGCATAATTCAAGATGTTCTTTTGGAGAGTACTTGGTATCTTTGTCTTGTCTCATCATCCTTGGGGTTATTAATGATGTTCAATTTCAACTCTAGATATTTAAAGTCTCTTCCCTGGAAAGTACTAAATCTTAAATGCCCTCCCTGCTAATTCATTTAAATAATTTATTTTTGCTATGATAAAATAATTTTTGTGATTTCAGTGTTCTTAGCACATATTTCAAAGGATGCTAATACTCTAGGAAACTAAATAATGTTGGACACAATTACTCTTATTACAGTAAACACTTTTCTTGTAGGCCAAAACACTGTTTAAATGCCAATAGTCATATTTAAGTGGGTCAATTATTATTAAAATAAGTGTTGAAGCCAACTATAATGTGATAGTGGTAGCAATTTCCACCATTTTAAAATGGTTTTTAAATGACACAGACACTCTCCTCCAAATAATTCTACAGAGCAGTTGTCTAGTACTATTTCTTCCAAATCAATATAGAAAAGACATTAAGACTTCAGGCTGTGAAGTTATCAGCAGACTGAAAACCAAATTCAACCACTTACTAGCTGTAAAGCACTGGACAAGTTACCCTCTGTAGAGGGTCTGTTTTCTCATCAGTAGATTGAATTGAGTTTATTAATACCTACTCATTGGTTTTGCTAATTAAATTTAGTGACAATGTATCTTAAGAGTTTAGTATCTATATGTGCTCAATAACTGGTAGCTATTTTGGTTGCAACAGAAAAATACTTATGGAAGTAATTTGAATCTATGCTTTACTAGATAGTTTGCCACAATGCAACATATAAATGTGTAATGATTGGAGCATTATATAAACTGTTATAATTGCCAATCAGTTCATGAATGGGCCATCAATCAAGATAATTTGAAACTATTGCATAAACTATACTATATTTATATCTCATTTGGAATGCAAATTTTTAACGAGTTGAACAGGATCCTAAGTTTTGATTGTTGACTTTCTAGTTCGATTTTACGACTTGGAAATCTAGTAAGTGTTAAGCTTTTATATATGTATGTTTTTAAAAATCCTTGACTTGGTTTCTACATTGATCACTTCTTTAGAATTTTCATTTTTGCGCTAAATTTGAAGCAAAAAGGAAAATATATTCTTAGAGAAATAAGTTTATCTCAGTCTTAGATAATAGGGTAATATGTTACCATTTCCTCTATCAATTGTTTTTACTCAAACAGCTATTTTGTGGCCATCTACATTCTGGATTTTCTGATTCTTAGGGCAAATATAATCTAGTCTTAATGCACGTTTTATTTTTACAAATTAAAATATAAATATAAGTGCTATTCCACTTAAAGGATTTAAAAAGTGCTTAAAAAGGAAGTCAAATCAAAATAAACCTACTGGTGGTCCGCCGTGCTGAAGAAGAGATAGAACTGTTGAGAGAGAAGGAGTTCTCATCTCTGTCTCCTGATACACCTCGGCGAGGAGGAAGAATGGAGGAAGGTCTTGGGAGAGAAGAGCGCTTTTCTGGGCTCTTGGTTACTCCATCCTGATTGGAGAAAACAAAAAGGACATTGGGTTCTTGTAAGTCTTTAATTTATACGAAGTGATATTGATTTTGCTATTTTCCTCCTGTGCTGATAGATGAATTTCTTTTAATACAAACTACTGGATTTCATATATTTATAAGCATTTCTACTTTAAAACTTAGAAAGAGTGTATATTTGCCTAGATGTTTTATAAAAATACATTATTTGGAGTTCTGATAACTGAGTTCAAGTTCTAAATGATAAATGGGTAAAATAAATGTACTCAAGCAATCTTCAGCAAATTACTAATTTTATTGAAAAATCTTCATTAGCATGATAATTTATTAATCAGAAAGGACTGAGAGTAGCTCACTGCATGCATAATATTTCTAACAATGACCACTACCATATATTGTGCATGTATGTGACAGGAACTCTTTATAGTTTACATTCTTTTATGATTTGTTTCTCACCACAGAACATGATACATGATAAAGCTGAAGAAACAGGTTTAATGAATTTATGTAATTGTTTCAAGACAATTGAGTTGGTAGATGTCAAGAGATAGTATTAAACCCTGATGTATATGATGTTAAGTTTCAATTGTCTATTATATTCTATACAATATAATTTGTTATTATTGTACTGTGCAATATTATTTCTTATATATTATATATAATATATTTTGTAAGTTTGCATTTGATATTTTACCAGATAATCAAACCATCAATTAATAATGGGAAGCATATCCAGAAAAAGACATTTTCTACATTTAAAAAATAGGTATACTATTTATCAAAATTTTAAATTTGTATCTGTTTTTAAAAGGGCCTACTGTTTATGTGTCAAATACTTCAGAACGTAAAGTATTTGCTTTCATACACTTCCTGAATTAGGTTCTATAACATAATCTCCCAAATTCTATTTCTTTCTGCACCTTTTATTGACCTGCTGCCTTACCTTGTTCCCTGATTTTGAGTATGGCAAACGGTCTGTGGAGCCTGCTGAGATGGGCTGCATTAATAAACTGTCAGAAAATGTAGCCCTTTTAGTCGTGCTAGGGCAGGCTGAGCTGTATCTTGGGGACTTTGTGCTACCCTGTAAAGCAGGAATCTTTGACAAGGTAGAATTCTAGCCATGAAAGAAAACAAACAAAAGCACAAAATAAACCAAACTATGAAGTAAAAGGAAAATAAAAAAAGAAGTATAAATGTATAAGAAACTCAAAGTCTTTTTAATAAGAACACATGATAAATGGTTATAATCAATGATAGAGATGTGTACTTAGATGAGATTTTCATTGAACAGCTCTCTTTAGCCAAAACTAACTTAATAATAGTCATAGAAAAATATCTGTTATAAGAAAACCAAATATCACATGTTCTCATTTATAAGTGGGAGCTAAACACTGGGTACACACGGACATAAAGATGGCAACAATAGACACTGGGGACTCCAAAAGTGGGGGAAGGATTGAAAAACTTCCTATTGGGAACTATGTTCACTATTTGGGTGATGGAATCAATATAAGCCCAAACCTCAGCATCACGTAATATACCCTTGTAACAAGCCTGCACATGGACACCCTGATTAAAAATAAAATAAAAAATCTGTTATGTAAATAAGACACATAAATAATGCTAAACCATTTTATTTTCTAGTAACCAGGTCTAGAACAGTTATCCATGTTTATTATTTATTATTTGCTCCTCTTTACTTCCAAATGTGATTGTTTATGTTTGGTACATAGTAGAGACCCAGTGGATAATTGTTGAATAAATGATGAATGGGTGGATGGATAGATAGAAGGACAGAAGAAAGAATAATGTTGCTTAGATATGAAGGAATTAGCTTTGTGAAATCCTGAGACCAAAGTAAGTCTCTCTTTTTTAAAAAACAGAATAAGCCTTAATATAGAAAGAATGTTACAAGTGACTAGCAAAACTCTCTTTTTGCTGGTTTAAAAAATAATGCTGATTGCTTAAATTTTGTTTTTTAAAAAATGATTCTATACATAGTTCTCTCATTTAAGGATAATGTAGATAAAATATTCTTTTTGGATTCTATGTATATAGTCTCTAATCAATTCACAGGTTTTATAACGATAACACATTTGGAAATATCTTTCAATATCCTAACTGCTGGAATTATTCCTTTAATAAATACAGCCTTCAAGGTATACATATAATCCATATATTAATCATGTTTCAAGAACTTTAGAACAAGGTATATTTGAGGCCTAATGAAAAAAAGCATTTTTAAAGATTGAAAAAACTTATTTTCAGGTAATCTACACTGACTTCAACAGAAAATTTTCAGAGTTTATATATAATTGGTTCATTTTATAACTAAAAGACATACTGTGAACTAAGTTATACCATAGAACTAAAAACATTTTAATGCAAAGACTATAGTCTGCATGATGTGTTATGAATTCTAAAAAGGAAAGTCAAGACTGAAAAGATTCCCAATAAAAATCATGACTTAATTTACAGGTGTTGATAATCCCTGGGGAGACTGGCTGCAAGTATAATTGGGAAGGATGTATGACTTTTGGAGAAAGCTATGCCAGAATGCCATACATCTGATGGGTGACTGTTAAAAATATAGATAAGTATGACAAAGCCAAGGAGATTATTATCTTCAAATAATTAATTTGATCTGTTACAGAAATGACAGATAAAACTGAGATTTTTATCTCAAGTTTTAACCTCTGGAGCTACAACAGAGACGTAAGTATTTACAGACTATAAAAATCACTTCTTGTTTTATAGACCCAGTATCTTGAGTGGGAAGTGTAATTGGGTCAGCACAAGTCATTCTTTTTTGATTGATGCTACCCACAAAAGAGTGAATTTCAAAAGTGTGATATAGAAGAGAAAAATAAATTGGATTGCTTGTAGTTAAGAAAGACAACTATTAATGCTAAACAAACAACAGAAAACCCCAAGTGAAATGCAGGATTATGGGTGAGTCTGGTTCCTAATAAAGAGCAATTTAAAAAATCATCACAGGAATCCCATAAATATATACACCTAATATGTACCCATAGAAAAAACATTTTTAAGTTAAAAAAAGTGAATCTAAAAGAGCATACAACTACAAAAAACAATCAGAGAACTGTTCTGATGGATAGACTGAATATTAGAGCTAAATCAAATAAAAGTTACTTGGGGTTTTAGAAAACTTATAGGACAAGGATATCATATTAGGAAGGAAAAAAGGCTAATAAATGAGAAAAAAAAGAAAGAATGAAGGCCTAATTTTTCTTCAGAAAGACAAGATTGGCATTTACAAGGAAAAAAGTTTGTTTTGTGTCAGATGATGCCTATGGTTCTGTTCCCAGTGCTGATTCTATCGAGTTACTCAAAGACCAAGGGGCTTAAAAATTTCCTAAAAATGTTCCAAATTATGTCAACCTAAAGGAGGAAAGGTCAGACTTTTTATATCTGCTCCTGAAAACTTCCACCATTCAGTTAATTAAAATAATAGCTAACAACTATTACCATTTATTAAATGAATGCTATGTTCTAAGCATTATACTGCATACTGTTTTATAACATTATTACATTTAATTTTTATAACTAACTCATGATACAGGAATTTTGTCTTCCCCTTTATTTTTAGAAAATTACGAAATAGGAAGAAAAGGATCATATAACTAAAAGATGTTCAAGATTTGAACATGGTCTGCTCCATAGCCCTATGGCTAACCACCATAAATCATTAATTAGGAAACAGAAGGTAAAGAGATACAAATCTTGAAATCACAATGTGTTTATAATAAAGCCTAATATTTACCAAAGCAATAAATGAACTTGGTTTCTTGCCATATATTCAGGAATATATCTGATACATTTGTATAAAAATCAAGTATAATCTTTTATCAACGTAAAACCCCTCAGGTTCAAAATCAAAGATTTGGCTGCCACAGGAAATGAATCACTACTTTTCATAATAAATAAAAGTGGAAGTCTAAAATCTTACTGGTTTTTAGAAGGGTAAACTAAGAATTGTGATTTACATATTATATATGTTTGCTCAGTCTCAGAACGTTGTTAAAAGCTACTAATTAATATCATTCACATTATTTGTTATAATTTTAGGATTTCATTAGTAGCCTTTTAATTTTTTTCTTTCAATCATAAAGGAGTGAAAATACTTCATGTTGGCTTTGGTCATTAAAATATAGTTAATAATATAAAAATAAAATTCACAGAAAAAAATAGAAAAGATTTATAAATATATGAAGAAGTTAACACCATTAATACAACCAAAATAAATCTTTGAAATAATAACATATGCCATCTCCATAATTTGGCAAATATAGAACAATATAAAATATGTGGTAATAATAATGAATATGAACACTCTTCTTATACAGAATGTATAAGTGGGTAGAACCTTTCCAGAGGGCAATTTGACAATATGTAGCAAAAACTTTAAATATAAACATTTTTCTTTAATTTCACTAGTAGAAAATTATCTGAAGGAAATGGCACACAAACGCATTTATGAACTGAACTTAGCCAAAAAGTTCTCTACAGTAATATTGTTAAAACAACAACAAAAATTCTAAAAGTCAAATAATAGGAAATTAAGTATATCATCGCAAATAAATAAAATGCAGTATTATGTAGTCATTAAAACTTACAAAATGTTCAACGACATGGAAGTACATTTACTGTTGAATTTAAAAATTGATACACAGTGTTCTCATTTTTGTTGTTAAGCCTATAAATTTATAGAAAAAAATTAAGATTTTACACCAAAATGATAACTGTGTTTATCTTTATGATAAGGGGATTATAATTGATTTATACTTCCTTCTGCTTGTGTACAATGCTTCATTTGGTCATATTTTTATTTTGCAACAAAAACAATGAAAGTGTATTATAAAATATAGTTACTGTTGGTTATATGGTTTAATTTGATTCTATGAAAAGTAAATAAATTGGACTTCCTTACTTTTGCCATATCATTGTCCTGCTTTCTATGTTTCTGTCTTACTAGTAAGGAAGCAGTCCAGCTGTGTCCTCACCAATTACCATTATATGCCATCCCAGAAAACGTTAATCCTTCCATGCCTGGATGCCACGGAGAATCTTCTGGGTGAGTGAACTATTTAAAATGACTTTTAAGAGTAAATATCTAAACAATATCAAAAGTTATTCCTATGTTGCAGCTAATACCAAAGGAACTTCAAATGAAGAACAAGGAAAACTTTTTTTACTCACAGAGACTTTGTCCTTTGCCTGTTTAAATACACTGGGAGCCAGAGCTGATTCCCCACCTGCTGCTGTTGAAAATAAAAGACAAACATCCCCAAATTTAGTCTCTAAAAACTCATAAATGCAGTTTTAAATTCCTTTAGGATATTCTGTTGTGTCAACAGACTAATGCAAAGCAAAAGTTTGCTTATTCTGAGACTCAAATTCAATAACTCAAGTAACCTGAATAGCAATAACATAGCATGTGGCTCCAACTATACTGTGTGCTAATTAATATAACCCATTGTCTACCAAAGCACAGATAAGCACACCAAATAATTTTTCTATTGATTACCAATGTATCTTTGAGTCACTAGTATGTAAGGATAGATCCTTTAGAACAGAAGTTACAGAATAGCAATGTGAATGTTGCAAAGTTTAAGAGAAAGAACATTGACTGGTTTCTGGGGTTCGCATGATATACAGAAGGGGGCTCATAGAGATTTCCAAACCCTCTTCTTGTTCTGGAAGCCACTGGCATACCTATAGATATTTCGGTATTTTACATTTCAAACTGTCATGATGTCATGATCAGCCAACCCCTTTCCCTTTGCATCCCTTCATTTCACAAAATGAATGACATACTTGTTTGATGTGAAAATGCCACATGAGAAGGGAAGAAAAATAGCTTGTCAAGAACAGAAAACACGAGAGAAAATTTAAGTTCAGTAAATACAGAACATGTTCTACACATGCACTTCCTGTATGAAATTATTACCACATCTGTTACTGTTGTTTCTCTTGCTGCTGTTTTATGCTTCTGGTTTCAATTTTAAACTCCATTATCTCTAGCACATTTTGGTTGATGACTTACCTGAGGTGGCTTAGCTCTCATGATTTAAAACAATCCTTTGTGGTTTGGAAAACCATCTATGTTTGAAAATTGGGCTTAGAAGATAAAATAATCAAGCTTGTGTGTTTATTCCTCCTTAATTTTCATTCATAAAACAGAAACCCTCAGAAAAAAAATATGTATCCTTATAAGCCCTCTGAATAAGTTCCAAAAAGGTATTTTATGACATGTACAGTTCTGACACAAAAATAATAACTATCTACAATATGCTTTATGCCATGTAGGACTAGCTAGTGAGATTTTTCAGATTCTAGGACTTATCGTTTTTAAGGAAGCAGTAAAAATGATGCCTTCCTACTACCTCTGTAACATAACTCAAACTCTTGAGACACGTATAGCTTGCTTCAAACCAATGACACCTATATCTGATACATGCGTTCTCCTAAAGTATCTTAACATTAGACCAGAATAAAGGAAAATCTTAATTAGTTCAAAGATTTTAAATTTCTTTCAAAGAATGAATAAAAACACCATTTACTTTAAATGTAGTAAATTGCATATCAATGACATGTAAACACTTTACTAAACCATTTTACATTTTCTCTAAAATTCCACAATCCTGATGACATCTTTCATCCTCTTCAGGTAGGTTATAGAGTTTTCATGCTAAATCAAGAGATTCTGCTTGCCCAAGCAATTTTGCTATTAAGTTAAATGAAGCTATTAATTTGCTATTGAGTTTAATGAAGTTCTAAGTTTAATGAAGCTAAAAACCTAAGAAAATGAACTGAGGTGTGTCATGTTAATTCCTAACTCCTAACTTCAGAGATATTCTTCATCCTGAAGCTTTATCAAGGTTTGCATATATACAAGCCTTCCATTTTCCAATTCTGCCTTAGATTCTTGTTTTTGAAGGAAAGCACATGATATGATTTCTAGATGAAGAACACAAATACAAAATACTTGGAATTTTCAATAACTAAAATAAAACCATCAATTACCTTGATTTTCTCTTTCTCACAAAGGCTAATGTTCCTTTTAACCTTTAAAACCATCCGAAGATTTATATAGAGGCATTGATGATGTACAATGGAAAGAAAAACATTCTTTTCTGATTTAGCGATCTGTCATTTTGTAGGCTACAAGCATGCCACTTAATAAACTCTAAAATAAAATATACTGTAAGATTATCCTAGTATAATTAAACATATAAAATAAATACTTTGCACTGAAATTTAGAAAAAAGTTGGCATTACAGATATTTCTAGGGGTTTTTATGATGGTTTCCAACATGTTTTATTTCTTTGTTTTATCAGTTTTATAAACTTAGGAAAAAATATGTATTTGAAGAAGAGAAGTGAGTAGACAGCAGGCTGGGCGCGGTGGCTCACGCCTGTAATCCCAGCACTTTGGGAGGCCTAGACAGGTGGATCATGAGGTCAGGAGTTCAAGACCAGCCTGGCCAAGATGGTGAAACCCCATCTCTACTAAAAATATATATACATATATAAATTAGCTGGGTGCACACCTGTAATCCCAGCTACTCAGGAGGTTGAGGCAGAAGAACTGCTTGAACCCAGGAGGCGGAGGTTTCAGTGAACCGAGGTCGCGCCACTGCACTCCAGATTGGGTGACAGAGCGAGACTCTGTCTCGAAAAAAAAAAAAAAAAAAAGTAGGTAGCAAAGTAAAAATAAACCGAAGTTTATTTCTAACTTAAGTTCCTCCAAAAAGGAAAAGTTTTCGCTTCAAATTTTTGAATACTAAATTATATAGAAAAGTTGAGTAGTTTGGATCCAACATATTTAAGAAAATCTCCCTGACACAAGGTCAGCTAAGAGATGTAGTTTAGTAGAGTGAAAACCTTGTTAATTTTGGATATGAGGAATAAAATCTGATATAATTACCAGAAAATTTTGTTTTCTTTTTTTTTTTTTTTCTCCAACAAAAGCAAAGTCATAGTAATTTTGTAAACCACAATTTCACTTCCTGGCTTGCTTTTCATTTTCAGTATCTAAATCACTACACATTCTTGGTGGTTTTCAATAAATTCATCAACATCAGTAACAGATTTGGCAGTAACAATGTAGAAAATAGGACAAATATTTATGGGTTTAAGCATGAGAGGGATAAATAAGCAAAATAATGAGAATGCATACCACAGTTAAATTCATCGCCATCGTCTAACCAAACACACAGAATGAAAATAGGAATCCCCAGAACGTGACACTAGAGCACAATGCCAAGATACAATCACGCACTGTTATGTCTGAGCATGACAAAGAAACAGATGGTCATGACCTTTTCTGTAAGGAGGGGGAAAAAAAGAATAATGATACAAGACACTTAATAGCAAATTTTTCATAACTGCTGAGATTCTTGGAAGAAAAACAAAATGAAGAAGCTGCTACAGTAATGAGATTTAAAAAAAAAATACATGTCTATGTTTGCCAGTCACATTGCAGAATTGAACAGTCACCTGTGGTTTTCCGCTTAACACAGGAGAGATGAGTTGGTCTAGTATATTTGATAGCAGGTTTTAAAATGAATTTCCTGGAGGGAGAGTGGGCCTGAACTTCTGTTTTTTTAGCAAGTTCAGCCTTCTTATAAACTGCTATGAATAAGAAAACACAAAAAGCATACCATCAGGAAAAAATAAACACTTGGAGCAAAACCGAACGAAATTTTATAAATAATTAGTTACCACTGTTAGGCAGTTCTTCTGCAAAAAAGTAATAATGAATTACTTCAAAAACATTTTTAAAGAAGTGATTGTTAAATGAACCTTTTTTCCTTCTCACTTCATCTCTGGAGACTGTGCTAGGTTCCTTTTTAGCTACTTTTCTTTCAGGAGTGGAAATTCTGCCTCTCCCGGTTTTAAAAGGCTTTTCTTTTCTATGTTTCTCAAGAGATGATCTCCGAGCTTCCTTTTCAGCTTTCTCCTCTTTAGGAATAGTTTCTAACTGTTCTGTCATGATGCTCCTATCATCATCTGTGGATCAAAGCAAATCATGACAACAACAACAACAACAACAGTGAAAACATTAGTAACAAGTGTACAAAATCCTTTGTATATTTAACAAAATGCAAAACAAAGAGATAAAGAGGTATTTTAAAAAGTTTAAGTGAAAAAAAAAATCCCATAAGGTTATTGTGTTTGAGTTGAGAGTAGAAAATTTAAAAAAATAATAATAATGCACACCTTGAGTGTCCACCCAGAGGCTGTCAGCGTCCATGATGGAGTCGTCAATGGTGGTCTCGTCTTTGTAATCGTCATAGGTTTCTGTCTTATATTCAGAAAATGCAACCTCTTCTCTCTCAGGGGAAGCTGGAGCCTCTGGGGAACCATCTTTGGGTTCTGCCTGGGCTTCAGCTGCCTCTTCTACTTCAAACTCTTCTTCGTCATGAGGAGATGGTCTCCTTTCCACCTCAGGCTGCTCTAGTGCTGCAAAACGCACGCTGTGGGACCCTGACTCCCCTTCATCAGTTGTGGTTTGCACTACAGTGATGAAATCATCCTCGATGGTCACAACAGACTCAATCACTCCTTTGTGTTCACCTGGGCAGGTCTCCACAAATTCCTCCCTGGCACCTGAGACACCCAGGTCAGTAATCTGAAGGGTGTCTGAGCGGAAGAGCAGTTTATCATATTCTCCCTGGGCTTCTATCTCTTCTTCCTCACTCTGAATCTCTGCTGGTTCAGATATGATTGCTTCATGCAATGGCTCTGCAACATCAGAAGGCGTGATGGATATATCTGGGGTCTCTTTGCTTTCTTCTTTTGGCCCCTGAATAAATTCCATCTGGACATCAGCTCTCTCATCTGTGGCTAAATCAGCCTCTGAAACAGCAGGTGGGCAAGGTATTTCCACTGACAGTTTGACAGCAATCTCATCTTGAATTAGAGATGATTCTGGAGATGTTTCCTTCTTGCCCTCATCAGCTTTCAAGGACTCCATGGTAAGACTTTCATGCTCACCACTAGACTCATAGGACTCCTCCTTGTCTACAGCCTCCTGGTGCACCAAGTCAGGCTTGGCCACCTTCTCTTTGACTTCTGTCTCACTAACTTTGATGCCTTCTTTCATGTGGCCAGACTCGACACCCATAAATGCATCTACCTCCTGCGGTGCTTTGGATGAGGGGGTCATGTCCTGTGTAGCCTCAAGTTTTAGCTCTGTTGTCCTTCTATCATCTATGTTTAGCCCTGAAGCCATCTGTCCAAAGTCACTAATTTTAACATCTAGTTGACCCTGGACAGCAAAATCCAGACCTTGTTCCACCTTTTTGGATGATTCTACCTCAGCTACCTCTGGCACTGAACTAAGACCCTTCTCCGCTTTCTCAGAGGATGCCTCTGTTGGTATTGACAAATCTTTGGCCAAAGCTTGCTCATAGGTTACTCCTAATCCGAATGTTTCTACTTCATCACCAGCCTCTTCAGTTTTCTTGGCATGTTCTTTTGAATCAGCATGTTCTTCACTCTTTTCTATTACAGTATCCAACCTATCATTAGCTTTCTTCTCTTGGTCAAACTCCTTACTCAGTCCTGATTTGTCACCAGAGATATGCGCGGATGCTTCTTTGTCAACACTGAACTCATCTTTGACTCTTCCGGCTGCTGCCAGTTTCACTTCAATCAATGAAAGGTCTGTGGCCAAATCTCTTCGAACTTTATCATCAGTGCCTTCATAAAAGGAACCACTCTCCCCTGATAAATTCTCACTGTCTTGAACAGGTGACGGCAATGGGACTGTGTATTTATTGAACACACAGTAGCCCAGGTCTTCGAGCTGACTGTCCGTTTTTACAATGACATGGTTTTCATCAGTTACCGGGGGCAAACCAGTACGAGTATCCTCAACCACAGTCTCTGATGGGACTGATTTCCTCCTGGCAACCTCAGCATCTGCACTCACAGAAGCCAGTCTTGACCTTGTGCCTGCCAGATCTAGCATTTCAGGCAGGTCCGGTGCCATGACAGTACCATTTTTGTAAAAATCTTTGGCTAGGAAAGGAGACTCACATGATGTCTCCACTTGAGTACTTTCTTCTCCGGTAGCTTTTACTTTCTCTATCTGTTCCTCCTCTTTGCTTTCTACAGGGAAGCAAGGGGCTTTCTCTAGTGCAGGTGTGGTGGCTGGAAGGTAATCATCCCCTTCATCCATACTTCCACTAGTGTTGGTTAGAATATCGGAAGCCAGAGGAGAAAGATCATGTCCCCGACCAAAGTTAAATCCAAGGGCTATGGAATCTAGGCAAGACATAGGCAAATTGATTGACATGCTTCTTTGTTCTATTGCAGACCTACCACCAAGTCCTAAACTCCTGCTGAGGGTCAAATCGTCCTTATTCTTACTGTGGAGGTCCCTTTTCTCTCCATACACTTTTGGATCAATAGTGAACATTCTTTCTTGAGGAGAACTGGGTTCTTCAGGTAAATCAGATGGATAACTCTGTGCGAGAGTGCTGTACCCTGTTTCTTGTGCTGGAGGACTGGGCTGGGGTTCTTTTCCTGTTTGAAACTCCTTGTCACCATTTTTATGCATGGGAGACATGGTATCAATAGACTCATGGACACTTTCTCTAGTGTCACTCAGTTCATAGTAATCACTGCCTGGCTCAATGCTTTTTGTTGCTTCTTCCTTCAAGGCAGATGTTTCAAAATACTTGGACATTCCTGATTTATCTTCATAAAATGGCATGTCAAGCTCAGCTGATGTTGCAGCTCCAACCCCTTCAATCTTATCTTTGTCATCAACTCTCATTTCAAAAAGTTCCTGAATTGAGCTCTTTTCAATTAATGCAGATGGTTCGGTCATGGCTTTCTCCAGTGTTTTAGAGGTCATGGCTGAATCTGTAACTGCTTGCTCCAAACTTACAGGGAACGAGTCCTGTTTTGACATATCTGTGGTAGGCTCTTCGTCTTTCTGTTCTGAGAAAATATGCTCTGTGGAGGTCTGAATTATGCCTGCTTCTTCATCTGCAGGTTTTGGGGGTTTACTCTCTTTCGGCACAGCTTCTTTGTCAAAAATGGTGGTTTTTTCTTCAAGCTTCAGCTCAAGTTCCTTTTCAGTAAGTATAGGTTCCTGTCCACTGGGGGTGAAAGTATCTTTCTGCTGTACAGTCTCTTGATTTATGGCCTCCTTTTCTTCCTCTAAAACTTTCCCTGTAACATGTTCTTCTACAACTGGAATGTGAGCATCTTTGGGTAAGGTCATTGCCTCTGAGGGTGGTGCTTCTGCCGTTTTGTCAGGTTTATCCTCATAGGGCTCTTCAATGTTAAAACCATCTTTGGCAGTAGCTGGACCACTGGTTTGTTGCAGAGATTTTTTGTCATCTGGCTGTAAAAAGGCAGGGGTGAAGGGTGATGTGTCTGTAACTATTTCATTCTTCATGACATCTAAAGGAAGAGTGAAGCTTCCACCTTGAAAGGGACTTGGCATGGGAGAATCAAATTGTTTCCCTTCCCATTTTGGGATATCATCAAATACGTCTTTTTCCCTCATGGGAGTCAGAGGGCCAGGAGATATTGGAGCAACTAAACCCCACTCATCCTTTTTTGCTTCCGTTGGCATTTCGATGAACCAGTCCTTTTGTTCTTTTGGAGTTGGAGGCTCTTTAGGGAGGTCAATGCCAGGTACTACAAGGCTTGGTTCTGTCTTCTGTTTCATGTCTTCCAGGCTGGCAACAAGAGTGTGCCCAAACAAAGCTGGGGGTGCTTTTTCTTCTTCTGTGCCTTGCATGTCCTTTTTATCAGGGTAAGTTTTAGTTGTCTCTGGCTGAGAAACTAAGGCAGCATGTTTAAGGTCTTCACCAGGCTTACTTTGCTTCTCTGACTCCTCTTCCTTCGTGTCTAAAGGCTCAGCTGCAGAGGGAGTCAATTCCTGCTGATCATGGAACTCCATCTTCGAGGCTGTAAGTAAATCTGAAGTAATCGGGTTGATTTTTAAACAAATAATAGGCAAGTGCATTCAGGAAATAAGCTTAAAATTATATTTTGAAGTGATAAATGAATGGTAGAATAACAACAAAAATTATGGAACATGCAAGCATGCTACCCATGTAAAAATCAATATGAAAAGGTCAGGACTGAGATTTATGTGTACTATTACTAAAATGAACTCTGGTTATAAATTAATGTGCAAAGGAATTGTAAGAACAGTATATTTCTGGATATTCTTTTCTCTTTTTTATTTGTTTGTTTGTTTTTTTTTTTGTCTCTCCTAAACCTTATGTGATGTGTATTATAGAAGAAACGAAATTCATGTGTCTTCTATACATAAAGATTATAAGCTAATGAATATTGAGTAAGCAGCTAAGTTAGGGTACTGAAGAATATTTAGTAAGGACTAAATATAGATAAGACTTGATTTCTACTGAACATTTTCATTGGTTTTATCATTTAAAAATGAATTGGTAGGCTATGGGCAGAGGGCCAAGTAATGCACAATGATGTAATGTTAATAGTTTCAGTTAACTTGATCAACAAATGTCAGGGCCAATTCTTTAGGCATCCACAGGTTACTGGCATAAATTTTTAGAATTCATCTGAAATTAAATTTCAGAAATATAAGTAAATATTTGCTATCAATTTTATATGATATGACTTAAGAATTTACAAGCCAGTTTCTATCACATATTGAAAAATTTAAATTCCTAATCATTACTTAGTCTGTATGATAGATATAAGAAAATCTGAATTACACTGTTGATACTGGGAAGTCATGTGAGTAACAAACTTTTCAAAACAGTCAACTATTGAAATAACTTTATTCCCATGGTCATGACCTCAATCCCTGCAGCATGACCAACTGGTGAAGCATTGGCCAGTATCGGCTTTAGAGGTGCTCCACAGAAATTAGATAACACATTTTTATAAAATAATAAAATTCAACCATCTCTAAAAGAGCAAGTGTATGGATCATCATTACCTTATATACTTATGTGTCCTGTTGTAACAATAGAAAAAAAATACTTTATGAACTTCTAATAAAGGTTAGATGAATGAAAACTTAAGAGATATGGGGATGATCAGAAGGGTTGGCTGCCATGGGGAGAAAATGATATGAGAAGCATCAGCAGGAGCTCAAGAAAATCAAACCAGTATTCATTGAAGCATAAAAAATATAGCACATTTTGGTTGCAAACAAAAACGATTCCACCATTTAAGCCTCTATGTGCCAAAATCCAACTGTACGATTTGAAATAAAAGCATATGAATTGCTGTCCCCAAAATAAAAACAAAAATATACATGTACTAGCAATGTGACTGGCAAACATTTGAGATGAGGGGGGCGGGTAAAAAAATAAAATAATAAAATAAAAAAAGAAGCTCACATAGCATCATCAGCCTGGCTGCAAAGCGTATTGTATCATGGCAAAGGAAAACCAGGAATCAGCTACAGCACTGGAAAACCAAGCTGCCACAAGGCACTTGCGCAAGCCACGCTCTCTGCACATGAAGCCTACAACAGTGGACTTGTTATCATAAGACCCAGCGATGAAATAGCAAAATAGCTTTGGAAAGGCATCAGGTTGATAAGCCACTGGAGAGATCATTTGCAACAAAACACATGCAAATCCTGAGAAAGACACACCTTCCCCAGCAGAGGAAGGGGTTTTTACTTCTGGAGACACCTCCTTGACCTCTTTTACACTTTTCTCATGTGGGGCCCCTGCCGGGGCACTCTCTTCGGGAACTATTTGGGCCTCCGCACTAGACTCCATTTGGCCCTTACTGAGGCCTTTGGGTTGGTCTGAGGACTTAGCAGCCCCACACTCTTTCTCAGGAAGAGCAGCAGGTTTCTCTTCCTCAGCCATCCGACTCTCTAGCGTTTCTTCTTCTTAGGGATGAAAAAGATGTTGACATCATGACCACAGAACAATACATGAAACGACAGAAATATTACTAAAGGAACACTTTCAGCTCCATTAGAATGACCTCATGAAGACCTCAGCTGTCTTTTTTATTTTACCGTTTGGATGAACAAATTAATATTCTAATGCAACATACATTATGTACTGGTTGGAAAACTATGATGTATAATCTGCTAATAGTGATGACTGTTAAAGTCTCATTAAAAGGCAATTTATTTTAAAATTTGAGAGCTGAAAGGGTTGTATTGATTGATTACCCTTATTGGAAATGGCAGTAAGTTGCACGCATGTGGAAAGCTTGCTGGAAATAAGAGATGGTGCTGCCGGATAACAGATGGTTGTGAAAAGATGGATGTACTGATGTACTGAAAAAAAAAAAGTCTTAAATTTGTTAGACATGTGCTGTTTTCGCCAATGCAGGAAGCCCCTACATAAGAATTCCCGGCTGCTTTATTTAAAATGTGCAAATTTTGCTAAAGAAATCTTTGGGAATAAAAAAAGCCTTGCCTCAAAAGAATATCCAACCAACTACCTTAACAGCTTTATCACAAAGTCCACCAAATTTACTTAAAATACAATTTATTTAGCATTTACAAGGTAAGGGACTACCTAAGTCAAGTTATGTTAGCTTCATTGCATTATGATGGTGGAGAAAATGAACATTTTCAAGAAGTAAGTAAAATAAAATATGTTAAAAACAAGGTCAAGGTTAAATTTAAATCTGTTTAGAAAAGTCTACCTCTGGGACACAACTATTACCATATTGTTTAACTCCCTGAAATATCAGTAAATATCAGTTCATGTATAATTCTCTTTGACACTAAAGAAAAAATATGCACATTAGTAATAAAGTCTTATTTCTGTAATTCAAAACAAAATCATCAAGGAAAGATCATTGAGTGGCAATCAAACGGCCAAAATAACCACCCCCCAAACCATGTATATCAAATAAAAAAGTTAACATTTAAGTTGCAAAGATAAACTTTTCAAGTTCATGAGTTATTGCACTAATTTGTTTCTCATTTACACTTGAAATGTCAGTAAAAAAAAGTAAATCCCATTTTGTCACTTAAGGAATTAGAGAGAAGTATACGAGCTGTTCTATAGTTTTGTAAATGGAATATTCTTACAAAATTCTTATGAAATAATTGTGCATTGTTTAAATGGCCCTGAGGGAAAGACTACAGATAAGAAGAAAAGGAATTTTCTTTTTTTTTTTTTTTTAGAAATATTAATATCCTCAGAGAGAAACAGAGGGAGAGAGAAATAAAAAGCTACGTTATCTCTTCACATTTAGCACTCATTTTTATTTTTGTAATTTAATTATGGAATTTAAAGTAGCATTTTAAAAATTTAGATTCTAACTTGTTATTTTAGGAAAATTTTATAATGTAGATTTTGATTACAGTTAAAAGAATTTTAATATAACTGCACTATAATGTTACCTTTTTGAATAAAGTCTAATCAAGTTAATGTACGTGTTTTCAAATCCATGTAGCTTTTTAGCTTTCCATTTTCTCATTTGGTATAAATCATATTTATTTCCACTACAATTGTTCCTTATTTAAAAACACACATATTTTAGAAATTTAGTTTAGAAGAACTTAGTTTCACTTAATAGGACTTATATTTCTTTATCGGAGAGCCTGAGCTATTGGTGTTCTGTTTTCAAAAGGGTCCTTGAAGACGCTTATTATGATGACTGTAGTTGGTGAGCTGTAAGCTTATTCCTTATTGCTTTAGAACTATCTGCTTTCATATTAAATATTGTCCCTTTTGGAAATAAACTCTTCGCCTAAGCAAAAATATATTTAGCTGTACCTTTTTTTTTCTTTACCAAAACTACCTAGTTAGAATGAGACATATTGCAACCCATCACCTACTTATTTTATCCTCACGATAACCAATTATACACTTGAGTCTCCCAGCTTTATAAGGCTAGAATGACAAAGGCTTTGAATCATTTCCTTCATTTTAGTCCAGCTCTACTGATGTGGGCCAAGATTTAGTCACCTGGGGAAGCCTCTGTAGTTTCTGTAGATGATTACATGATATGGGGAAGTACACTGTTTCCGTAACATTTATTCTGCTCTAAACAGATTCTTCATTCTTTCTCTTTTAAAGATCTATCATATTAATACAGCACTAAAAAGAAAGCTAATGCTATTTAAAGATACTATTTAATAGTAACATTATGTGTCTAAGGAGTAAAAAAATTATATTAAGAGTCATCTTGTTTGGTTTGGGTAAGAATATGTTCTTCCCCCGCTGATTATTGGCAGGGCGTAGAAAGAAGTCATACTTTAACAGAATAGTTTTTTGCTTCTCTCTCTCTCTCTCTCTCTCTCTCTCTTTCTTCTCAGAAGCAATGATACAGAAAAAGGAAGTGCTCACATGCCTCTAGTAAGGCTTCTTTTATATAAATTGTTAAGGCATTTGGATAGATTCAACTTATATAGGAACTTCACTTTCATGCAGAGAAAACAGGCTCCTATCCCTCCCACCCTGTATGAAGGCACACTTAACATGATGCAGGTGGTCAAAGCTGCAGGCCGGGGAGGAGGAGCAAAAGGGGACCATGCTTGGTTCACCTTTCTCCTGGCCTAAGTGGGCCTCTGCATTCTGCGCTGTGACACTGGGGAGCACACTAGAGGTGGTCCATTCTGAGCTGAACAAAGGATGCTCATAGTACTCCTCATCGGAATTGTAAGGGTCATCATCAGGCACAGACACCGAGATGGAGGGGGCTAGGAGTCTACGCCTCTCCCCGCTGGTGGTAGGTTCATGGCTGGGGAACCTGTGTAGAGGACCCACTTGATCCTCAGCCCCTTCATCTACAAACAGACACACAGGAAGAAACTGCAGGGAGAACTGGACAACACAGACACAAGATCAGACGGACGAGACAAACACCTACACAAGGACACGAAGGGCCACAGAAGCAGCACAGCAGGATGAAGGGAAATTAGCAAGATCAAGCTGATGGAGGATGGGAGACAGCGAATGTTTCATGCCTCAGTAACCACTCAATTCCACCTATCCCTTAAGCAAGTTTGTCATTGATCTAAGTGAACCAAAAGCATTGACAGTCCTGCTGCCAAATAAAAATCATCTATACATTCCTCTCAAACAAGTCAGAATAACCAAGGAATCGTTGGAATAGAAACAAAGCCTTACAAAACAAATGCATTCTTTGGAAGAAATTCTTTCATGAAGATTAACTCTACTCGTGCTTATATCAATATATTTATAAGTTAAAAAAGAAGAAAGTTGTTAGGATTTAATGCCTGTAAGATTATGAAGAAAATAGTCCTGTTTAAAACATAGCCTTAATTTTCTAGGATGCACAAGTAGTTAGTGTTTTGGTTAATTTAATTCTAGTTAATAACTTTAACCAGAAAGTCATTTTTAATTTCAGTCCTGTTAAGAAAAATCTACAATGCATTATTCCTCTTCCCTGCCTTAATAAGAAATGAGCAGTCAGCATAGCTCTTTCTTTGGATGCTAAGGCTAATGTAGTACCTAGGGACATCATTTTAAACAGGGTTCTGATTTGCAGGGCAGAGAAAGTATACTGTTTTAAGAAAGCCTCTAATATTATAAACTTGTTTTCTTATGTTTTGTTTCCCTCCTGAAAGCTTAGTAGAGATACAATTAGCTGAACATTTCTGCAGAGTCGGCTACAGATTCATCAAGGCTTTATTCCATGTAGTTTCATTTGTACCACTGGCTCTTGGCTGTTTTTCATGTTTCAAATCTCTTATTGCATGTTTCTTATCGAAATGCTGAAGTAACTACTCTCATTTCTGTTCTTTCCTGTATCTTGCCTAGGAAATTTGCATTATTTAAATATATCTCCTTAAATATACAACTGTAGATCAGTCTGCTTAGCATTTGGATTCTTGTATAATTCAATGAGCACTTGGCTTCTGATGTGATGCAGACATTATATCTCAGGCCTATGTGGTGGTTACTAAATTTGCTAATCACTATTTATTTACTTATATTGAGAAATCAATTTAAAACTTCATGACTCTCAATAATAAGAACAAAATCTATAGTATCTATCTGTACAGTTTTTATTTATATCAGATTTTAAGAGGACAAAATTATAGCATTAATTTGCAAATACACTATATTTTTAGGACAGTAACTTATTTTTGGCAACCAAGTGATGACAACTAGAAATAAGTCTGAAATCATGAGGATACTAAAATAACATTTTGTAGAGAGAATACATTTAATCTTTCAAGCACATTATTTACTGATTGTTCCATGGAAGATGTTTCTGGATAGATGCTCAGAACTTTCTCAGCCACAATGCTTTTTATATCATGGGATAGCAGAAGCCTAAAATAACATTTGGTATTCTTAGTTCAACTCGGCACGATTTCGCAGCTGAGCAGATAATTGTCCAAGATCTGGCCTACAACGCTGACTGAATCATAGCCCTGGCTTGTCACATGTCCTAGCCATTCATATTTCTCTCAGTGGATCTCTGGGGCTGTAAACTCCCCATGTATGCAAGTTACTTCTAAAACTCCTGATATGTTCAATAGGGTACTTCCATGATCAATAAATGAAAATGGGATATGTTCCTCTCTGCTTTTCAACATTTATTTTCTGGGAGGTACAGCAGACTATAGTATAAAACTGAAGAATTTCAAGCTGAGAGTAAAGCAATACTCATTGGATGTTTTAACCTTTTGTAGATTCTGGCCACCTCTTTCTTGTTGTCATTGTTCTTTGTGAAAGTGCCAAAATTTAAAAACAGTCCAGAGCCTAGCTTCAGATCTATAGCATTTTAAAAAATGGTATTTTCTATTCTGAAAACTTTCACTCTAATCAGGAAACAACAAAAAGAATACCACAAAATTTGAAAGCTCCAGTGGAAAAAGTAGCTTCTTTGTAGTACTTGTCTGGCCTGGGACCAAGGCAACTTCAAAAAGAGTGTCTGGCAAAGTCCAATCTTCTCTTGGTACTGTGAGCTGTCTGTACTCCAAGTCTCTGTTTAAGACATATAAGCCTAAAGTCCATCTATGTTGCAAGCTCTAGAGATATGCCAGGGAAGCTATGCTTTATGGGGACCAGGGAGGGCTAAGCCAAACAGGGCACTTGATTCTAATGATAATGATAGAAGACATTAGATTCTCATTCCTTATGGTGTTGTGCATGGCAGGTGCATCTGGATCACTCTCAATGGAGATGGAAGACATAATAATTTTAAATAAATAATAAATGGAATATTTATTTTTAAGCTTTTTTTTTTCTTAAAGGAAATTAGTATAGTAGCTTGTAACAAATAACTCTCATTTGAAGATAATTTACTTCCATAGTCTCACAGTAAGAACCTTGATAAGAAACAGCCTTAGGGATGTAGTGCAACCGTGATTGCAGAATTTAGATTTGGATTTGCATTCTGGATAAGCCACTTATCCAGACATAAACCATGACATTTTGGGCAAAGGAGTGGAAATGAATATTATCTATCTTTGTGGGTTGTGGGGAGGATTAAATGAGAAGATATCTGTGAAAATGCCAAGCACAATGTCTGACTCCAGACATCTTAGCATCTGTGTCTTCAGTGTACTGAAACAAGTTGTCAGGTACCTCTGTTCTTTCCCCTCATTTAACACATCAAAGTTGGAGTTGAGAGATATATGAAAAATTAAATTTATTTCACAACAGTTTGCTGTTTGAGGTCAGGATTGAATGTATGCATCCTTTTACTAGAAGTGGGCATGCTTCTGGAGACTCTGCTTTTGCCACAGAATATTCTATTTCATTTAATAATGTGTTATGCTAAAAACAGGGTAACCTTATATACCTTGGACTTCCGCATAGTTCTTCTGCATAATTATAATCTTCAAAAATAAAGCTTACCTGCTTTCAATGGAGGAATAAACTTTACTTTCCCTAGTTTGCTTTCATTCAAACTTTTTTTTTTTTTTTTAAATAAAGCATTTGAAAATTTACACTGGGCTAATGTAAGGTTTGCCATGTGAAACCCAGCCTTGGTATGCCA
The DNA here is from genome assembly GCF_008728515.1 of Papio anubis. Taxonomy (NCBI): domain Eukaryota; kingdom Metazoa; phylum Chordata; class Mammalia; order Primates; family Cercopithecidae; genus Papio; species Papio anubis. The sequence goes on along the minus strand of NC_044985.1, from coordinate 93,487,804 downwards.
GCCTCCTTTGGAGACTGCATCTTGTGGAATGTTAGTGATTCGGTGCTTTTTGCTTGTTGTGGCATCACAGCATATGGTTGATGGCTGCTGGCTGCACTTACATTGTTCTCCACATTTCCAAGCCCTTTCCATTCTGCCAGCTTTTGACTGAGGACTCCTCAGTCTGCTGACTGTTACTGCTGCCCCAGAATGACATAAAGAGAAAACTACTTTCAGATGAGCGATGATTAGGTCACCACATCCATGACACAGGAAAACACCACCCTAGAATTCTGGAGCAAACCTAAAAGGGCAGAAAGAATCCTGGTTCTATGTTCAGATTATTCCATACCTTCACAGCCTTCCAAATTCTAATAGCTCAGTCCAAATGACAACTATTATGATTAGGCCAAAAAGAAAAAGGAGGTTAATTTGAAAACATCATAACCAGTACAGTTTTGGTTTACTGTACCATAGTTCCTTTTCTAAGTGTGCAGCTTGTTTCATTTTTTTTAATCAAAATCCCTTGTAAATGTTTTCCAGAATAAGCACATGTCCTGGGAATTACTAATATTACATTAATTATAATAAATATTCATAAATGATAGTAATTAACATTTTAAATTATTTTTAGTGGAAGCTTTCATGCTTTCCCTTTGGGAAAGAACAGCTTTAAAAAGTTTGATAATTAATAAAAAGAAAGTGTATCCTCAAAATCGCTGAATTAATCTAACAAAAGAGCTTTCTTCCATTTGTACAAAAGGATCAGACTGCAGCAGTCACTACTCCCTCAGATTAAAGTTGCTTTGAGGGTATCAAGGAGGGTAAATAATCCGCTAGATAAGGCAAAAAAATCCACCTGCTCCCTTTCCACCTGACCTGCTATAAGCAATATATTGATGGAATTTGGGCTGAGTATTTACAAACTACTTGGTTTGAAAAATTGAACAGTTCAATCCTGTCTTGTGACTTGTCACTAATTTATTTTCTGACAAAACTAAACTTAAAAAATACTTGTATATTACTTAAGTGTGGCTTAACATAAAGGACAAGCAGTAGTTTGTCTATACCACAAATCTTTTACATGTTTAAGGTGAGAATATTATCTGGTCTTTATAGAGGTAGAGTTTATAAAATATATACATCTATTTTTCTTAAAACTCAAAAAATGAGTATACATTTAAAAGGAAATAATCAGAACTTCAGATAGTTCAATGCTTACAAAATTAAAAATACAAGTTTGGCTTGAAAATAACTTTGAATTACTTTCAATAAGAGGTTAGTTGGTATTTTCCTTGAATATCTTGAAACAGCTTGAAGAAAGTAATTCCAAAATATTAGGGAACTCTGGAAAGTTGACACCTAAGTTACCCAAATGTGAAGGTGATGCTACATTTTATTTATTTATGCTTTCATTATATCCATCATATTGCCCTACAGGAAGCAGGCTGGGTGAATTCCCAGATGGATGGGGGACACTGCTTCTTTCCTTTCTGTTCCAAATTCCATATACAGTAAGAAGATTAACTGACTTGACCTCAAGCTGACTTTTGGAGTAAACCTATTCTGTCAACATCATATCCCTCTCCGGGTTAAGAGGATTCTCTGATGCTTGAAAAGCTTTAAGTAGGAGCTTAAAAACATTTTCCATGGCCTGAAGGAGGTACAAGGGTCATGTCAGGCTTCCCCCTGCATTCAGAGTGAAATCTAGGCCACTGACCCCAGCTGACCACGGCTTACTCTCACACTCCCCTCCACTGCTCTACTCTTTCTCACTACCCATTAGCCACGGACCCCCTTCAGTTCCTGGGCCACTTCATCTTCTTGGGCACCTGAGCACCCTTGTGCTTTTTTCTATCTTTGTTTGGCCAACACTTTCTCCTCATGCTTCTGGTCTTAGCTACTTACCCATCCCCTCACCTCCCAATAAAATAAGATTTCCCTTGTAATATTTTAAAGCTCCCTATTCTTTTCCTTTTCAATGCTAATCCAATTTAAAATTATTGGTAAGTTTATTTATTGGATTCCTGTTCTTCACTAGATAGTGTTTGTTTTATTTATTTATTTATTTATTTATTTATTTATTTATTTAGAGACAGAGTCTTGCTCTATCTGGAGTGTAATGGCGCCATCTTGGCTCACTGCAAACTCTGCCTTCTCGGTTCAAGTGATTCTCCTGCCTCAGCCTCCCGAGTAGCTGGGATATAGGTGTGCGCCACAATGCCTGGCTAATTTTTGTATTTTTAGTAGAGACAGGGTTTCACCATGTTGGCCAGGCTGATCTCGAATTCCTGACCTCAAGTGATCCGCCCGCCTCGGCCCCGCAAAGTGCTGGGATTATGGGCTATAGTGTACTCTTTAAAAGCAGGGATCATGTCATTTTGTTCACTAGTATATACTCAGAATTTGAAGAGTACCTGAAACATTGTAGGACTCAGTAAATATGTGCCCAGTGAATGGATAAACACAAGGTCAAAAGGAACTTTTCAAACCTATAAATTAAAAGATTAAATCACATTAACTAATAATCATTGGCTGCTATGCACTATTATCCCCAACATTTCTTTTATTCCTCAGAAAAATTTAATTTGTTTATTATTTCAGGCAGTAAATTGGAAAAAAAAAGGGCTCAATTTAAGAAAGAAAAACCTTGCTAAGATAAATTTAGGTTTATAAATCTGTAACAAAATAAAATTAGAGTTGATAATATATGGTTCACTAATTCAATTTTTTATATTTAGGAAATCAAAGAATATTTTAAATGGACCTAATTACAAATGATAAAAAGACAAGTCTTTTAAAATAAATGTTCTTCAGTCTTAAACACAGTAAAAAGGAAAAAAAATGTGTGAATGAATAACATAAACACTTCTAAACTTCTGGTTTTAATATATGAAAACTAAGTAATATTGAAACAACAATGGAGCCCTAGTTCTCCTCTGCCTTTTCCTATAACTCTCAAACAATAAACAAAGGTTAACTGGTCTAAGAGAACAAGTAATTGTTTCCTTTTAAGTAGTGCCTTTCATCTCAAATTCTGAATGAATGTTCTTCAAAGGCATCTTTTTGTTTTATCAATGAGAACTGAAAAGCTGACATGACATTCCATGGTGAGTAAGTTCATAAAAAGATCCATGGACAATAACAGGTCTCAACAGGAAAGAGTCATGAGCTCAGCTTCCAGTTCAATGCTCTCAACATCAGATTCATTCATTAACTTCTTCATTTATTCATTAATAATTATTAAATTTGCTACAGGTCAAGCCCTGGGGAAGGTCTTGGCAATATTATAGTGAGCAAAACAGATAATTCCTGACACTTTCATAAGGAAATGTTGATTTCATTGATAAATCTGACTCCTACTATTATGGAGATTACATTTATGTTTATTTTAATTTTTGTTCAGTCACTTACAAGGTAGAATTGTATCTTCCCTGTTAAAGCACTCTAAAGTGAATGGGTTCTCTACAGTTATTTTAGCAACTGAACACAAAATTATCTTCCTTAATCAAGCAGATTTTTTTTATTTACCAAATTCCTCTACTTTTGCTTTTATAAAAATAAGTGATTATTTATTTAAGGTCTTTGTTTCTTCTTCATTATTTGAAACAGATAGCTCCAAAGCTTGGTCACATACTAACCAATACCAAAGTCCAGAGCTTACTGATTGAAGTTCATTGTTCACCCTTTATCAGAAGACAAACCCTGAAAAGTCCAATAGGCCTTACCTTCCTCCACTGTGACAGTCTGTTCTGAGGCAGGTGATGGGGGTGGAGAAGGAGGCAGATTAGCTGTTTCTTCAGCTGCTAAAGATCAAACAATGGAAAAATGAGATGCAATAATTAATCCTTTTAGGCTGGTAGATGTGTAGGAAGTTCTGCCATTTGTAAAAAGACCTTTCTATAAAATTCAGAAAAAGATTCAATAGTAAGCTGCATTTGATTTATTTTTAGGCCCATTACCTGATTCATGTATTTTTGAAAACCTAAAAAATAAGATAAGCATTTGATATTCTCCCAAAAAGTGATTTTATCATCTCTAGAAAAACAGATTAGAGATGCCTGCTAAAATTCCATCATTACTCTCATTAATGTGTCTACCTGTTCAATTAATAAAATATTTCATTTTGGCCCTAATTTACCATATGAAAACACACACTGGCAGGCAGACGTTTTTAGTCTGGATTCAGCTACTGACTGAAAAAACTATTAGAACTCTATTGTTCAACTGCTCAATCTGGAAACGTGTTATCTTGACCACTCATAGTTATTTTAGGGGACATATTTTTTAAACTTTTTGTTCACTGAGTCTAATTTCAAAACCCATCTTCTGTATGTATTCTCAGAAAAGGAAAAATAAACTTTCATAGCCTGAGCGAACTTTCAGACAAAAGCCATGTGCTGAGTAAACTTCTGGTCTTAGCAATCGATACACGTGAAGACGAACCAGAGAAAAATGTTCTAAAAGATGTAATTCATTTACAGTCAATCTAAGTTTTATTTTTCAAGACACTTACATGATTTGTGATCCCCTCATATGACAGTAAGAAATTTCAAAAGGAAATATTTCTCAATTAAGGCCAGTGGTTAAATCTATTTAAAATATTAGGGGAATTTCAATTTCATAAAGTAGTTAGTAGAGGCAGCTTTGGGATGACAGGCGACTTTTTAGTTCCTTATCCTATGGGCTTCTGCATGGTGTATTTTAAGATTTCAAGTTTTAAAAAATTGAGTTTTCTTTTCTTTCAAGGAATAAAAGTGAACAATAAACTGAAGGTTAATGTTTTAGATTAGATAATTCTTTATCTATGTGTTTTAAGAGAAAAATAGTCCTTAATAATTAAAAAATCCCACAGTACTAAAAATACTGAGTGTATTCTAAATTACTATTTTGGGAGGGAAGATTATTTTTATTATTTACTTTTTAATAGACAATTAAAGGAATACTGATAAAAAAGTCAAATATCACGGATATATTAGACTGTAAGAGAGGGAAATGGATATGTGCTATTTTTAGGCCTTTAAAACCATACCTTTCTATGACTTGCGTGTATATACCTGTGAAATAAATATATATATTGAATTTAAGACAGTCTCCTTTCTTGTATCTCTTCATGTATATACATCTATCTATCTATCTATCTATCTATCTATCTATCTATCTATCTATCTATCATCTATCTATGAGTAGGGGCAGCAAGGCTTTGACTGAGAGTGTTTCCTTTGGCAAGCGTGCATTACATGACTTGCCTGGCCTAGAGGGCATTTGTCTTGTTACTAAGGGAGAGAACAGCACTCTCTCAGCGCCCTTAGATGAACCAAGTGAAGTTCAGTACTTCATATAGGATACAAAGTCACTCATGATTATAACAAAGCTCTGGCTATAGGTTTTGTGTAGTCAGTTCAGGAAGACCCAAACAAGGCTACAGTATAATCATTCACCAAAACCTGTAAAGGGAAATAATCATCTCTTATGAAAGTTTTAGTATATTATCTTTATGGGTGGAGTCATGAAATAATGCATTGGCTTTATTTTAACAATAACTATTTCTAGTGGTTCGGAAAATGAAAAAATTAAGGGCCCCTTAGGGAAAAGTCTAACTGTAAGCTCACTCCTCTAACTGAAGACTATGCCAACACTACAATGAACCAGTGGGAAAAGATGAAAATAGGTCCTAGTGCATACCCAGTTAAGGTGTCTGATGAATGTTACATGTAAGGATGAAGTACAAGATATGGCCTATCTTTTGAACATGAAGACTTTATCCTGTGATCAGGGTGCAACAGACACAGTCCCTGACCTGAGGATCTTCTCATTTACCTAAAGGCAGAGCTGCAGTCTGGTCTTTATGCTGAGCTTCTTTCTCTTGTTCACCTTTCAGGACTGCTACAGCCTCAGCAGTGACTACTTGAACTATCCTTGCAGACACCTCCTCTGTAATAAACAGTAACAAAATAAAATATGATGATGAGAAGTCTGAAACAGAAAGCAAGAGGAAAAGTAACTAAACAGTACAGTGGGTTAGAATTCCATTTTCTTCCCCCTAAAAAGTACAATATACTTTTATAATTGCAGAGAAAACATAAACACATATATACAAAAAAGAAGAAGAAGAAAAGAAGTTGGTATTCTAGGAGCTAAGCTAAGCAAGCAAAATGAGCACAGAACTGAGAAAAAATACTTATATGGTATTTGAACTTTTTTTTTTTTTGGCTTCAACAACAGAAATTTATTTTCAACTCTGAAGTCTATGACATCTCTGTAATAAAATGAATGTTTGTATCCCCTGCCCCCAAAGTCATATGTTGAAGTCTTAACCTCCAATGTGAAGGTAATTGGCACTTTATTTTGTAAAAGCTGTTTACAAAAATAGAAACAATTTAATTTCTTTATACCTAGTAAAACAAATTCAAGGAGAGAAGAGAGGATTCATTTTGAATTTAACTTAAATTTGTTTTATAGTTTTCTTATACTATTCTAAAAATGCAATTTATATAAGCTTGTGTGCTTGATATGCAGAAATATCATTATTTAAAATATGAAAAGATGCCTCAAAATGTATATTTGTGGTTAAATAGCATTATCCAGGATCAGTGAAAAATAAGATAAATTGTAAACAGGCAATGATATGTCAGATGGTCTCTTTCTAAAGAACTATGATTTTTCTAGATAGTAGATGTTTTAAAGATCTTTAAAGCCATATGACATAAAATCATCTCAGTTTCATTTTTTTTTTAAAAAAAAGAGGGTTCAAAATTAAAATGATCAGTCTGTGAGACGCCAAATAACTAGTTTTTAGCATCCCTGACTATTATAATGTTCTTTCTCCTAAGCAGAACAATGGAAGAAATAACAAACACATAATCACAAAACTTTCTAACAGTCATGAGTGAATGACTAACAGAGATATATCAACTACTTAACGGCAATGTCATACCTTTAACCTGCTTAGCTATCGGTGTATCTAAAATACATCATTGTAATTCCATTCCTGATTATAGCTGGCCAAATGCTGACAGCTATAATCCATACCATCCATCTATCTATCTATCTATCTATCTATCTATCTATCTATCTATCTATCTATCTATCTATCTATCTAATCTACCTACCTAATATATCATCTATCTACCTATCTGCCTGCCTACCTACCTATGTATCTCATAGACCATGTTAGATATTGTGAGAATTTACCTTTAGAAGATGACAATTTTATTTCTAAGAGATAATACTATCTTATTAGCTGTTTGTTTTAGTGTTGGAATAGAATTTTTCAGTTTCACCAGTTAAATAAATAACATTAACAGTCATCAAAGCATTATGAGGAAGATTATCTGCTATGCTACTCAGTGAAGAGGGCAGTAGAGAAGAAAAGGCTGTTTGTTTTCATAAAGCCAGGCTACTAGGTAGGGTTTCTCTGAACATTCTCTGAAAGGCTGGGCTCCTAAAGTGATGTTTTTTTTTTTTTCATGGGAAAGAGTACACAAAAAGGGCTACAGAAAATTAAATTAACTGTAAAGATATTGCTTAGACGTCTAAATTGCTTAATAATGTTACAAAAAGAATTATTTTAGGTTTTGAGAATCGCCACTTACATATATTAATTTTTAATGCAATTAAAATATTTAAAAATCAGTAGAGTGAGGTAGCTTCTTCTAGCACCCCAGTGATTTATGGAAAATTGAGTATAATAAAGAGGTGGAACAATCATGGCAGAAATTGGGATATATATATAGGACCTTTATGTCTTCTGGATCATTCTTGCATCTTTCTATTAGCATGTATGCAAACTGTAGTATCTTCCTATGGCATTTAGTACATCTCACACAGAATTGTCCTGGTTCACATGGCTTATCTCCCACACTATGTAAAGTTTCCCAAGTCAAGGACTCTCTTCTGTTATTGTTGCAATTCTAACTTTTAAGTTCAGGGGTACATGTGCAGCTTTGTTACAGAGGTAAACTTGTGTCTTGGGGGCTTGTTGTACAGACTATTTTATCACCCAGGTATTAAGCCTAGTACCCATTAGTTATTTTTGCTGATCCTCTCCCTCCTCCAATCCTCCACCTTCCAATAGGCCCCAGTGTGTATTGTTCCCCTTGATGTTGATGTGTCCATATGTTCTCATCATTTAGCTCCTACTTATAAGTGAGAACATGCAATATTTGGTTTTCTTTTCCTGTGTTAGTTTGCTAAGAATAGTGGCTTCATCCATGCCCTGGCAAAAGACATGATCTTGTTCTTTTTTATGGCTGCATAGTATTCCACAGTGTGTATGTACCACATTTTCTTTATCCAGTTTATCATTGATGGCCATTTAGGTTGATTCTATGTCTTTGCTATTATGAATAGTGCTGCAATACACAATTCTTGAAGCTTCTCTTACTGAGTTTTACTCAGTAAGATGCTTAACAGGATTTTTTTTTGACAGAATGGAAAATTAATATGAAAGGTTTTGTTCATAATATTTACAAAAATTCAGAAATAAGTCATGCTTGTTACTACATTTAGTAACCTTAAAACCTCAAATTATCTTATTTACTCTATTATTAAGAATTTGATATGTATATATCAAAACAGTATTTCTTAAATGGGGATCCTGCATTCTTGTTTAACTATTGATAAATATTTTTAGGGCCTGAGAGTGTTTTACATGTATTAATTTTTTTTAGATTGAGAAGATAATCCAAAATAAATAAGTATACATTGGTTATATGAGCAAATTATAACAGAGCAATTCTACATTATTTCAGTCTTTTTCTTTGGTATTGTATTTTAGGTTACAGTTTTGATACCATGGAGAATTATTTTAAATGTTGAGAGCTAATAAGAAAGGAGCGGTGGATTTAATACATAAAGGATGCAGTCATACAAGTGTAGCCCAAATAACATTGTGGTACACTGTATAAATAGACTTTGAAAATAGTTGAAACAGAGACAAAAGGAGAATAGAAGTATTACTTGTCTCTGGTTCAGTATAGAAATGTCCAACTTAAACAAAGGCATGGTATCAGCCAGTACTATATTTCAATCGTGAGTGATAATTTAGTTTCAGCAAAGCAGTATCATTTATTGTAGATGAGAAGCAGCAGAGAGTTTGAATATTACTGGTTTCGTTGTTTTGGAGAAAATGAATTTATAAGTGTGTTTATGTCCCATAATGGAATTAGAACTAATGAATAAGTTAATTTTATTTTTGTACATTTTTAACCAAAAGTTGTAAAAAAAAAAAAAAAAGCTTAATCCGAGGGAGAATTGATAAATTTTTTCTTCTTTGAAGGAATTTAAGAGAATTTGAGAAACATTATTTTAGCATAGTCAAACAAGCTGTTGGCTTAACTGACATATTATCTTTAGGATTTTTTAGAAAATAATATTGTTAAACTTTTTCAAATAGGGCATAACACATTTTATAATATAAAGTTCACCAGTGAATTTAGGAAAACAGGAGCCTAAGAATGTTCTGGGAATTTCAGTTGGTCCAATTAATTGAAAATCTTCCTCTAAGTAAGGGCTGCCATTAGCAGAGACAGAAGCATTCTTAAGGAAGGAAGAAATAGGCTTCTTTCACTGGAACCCTCATCAGCAGATCTACTGGGTGAGCTTCATCCTTATAGCATGGCTCCTGGGGACACGAGCAGATTCACTCAGGGTTTGTGTAAAGTTCAGGGCAGATTAACGATAAAGGTTCCAAACAAACAAACAAGGAAAGACAGTCACAAAATCAGACCTAGAAAAATATAAATGTAATGATTATGATGTGTGTGATTATATATATAATTTCTTCACTGATTCTACATTTGTCTATTAAATGCCTCATCCATCCATCCATCCATCCATCCATCCATCCATCCATCCATCCAGTCTTTCTATATATTTAGGGGATTACTGATTGCTGTTTTTTGTTTGTTTGTTTGTTTGTTTTTTACAGTACACATCAGAGGGAATCTCACAGACTTTAATTCAGAAAAATGTGGGTACAAATTCCAGCATTGCTACTTTCTAGTTATTTCATACTATGAAATGTGCTCAATCTAATTTTTCTTTGATGCCTTATCCATAAAATGGAAACAATTTTAGTACCTGTCTCAGAGGTTGTTGTGGGGACTCAATTACATAATTATATTAACAAGCTTGCCACATAATTATATAACGGCCTGGAATACAAATAAAATAAAAACTTCCAGATAGTCCTTCACCAACGCATCTTTATTTTCCCCTAGTCATGTATTTTTCTGAGTCTTCTACTTCAATATTTCTGCTTTAAAGAAAGAGCAATCGTGATATGCACTAAAGGTCAGCCCAACTAGGCTATTGTTATTATAACCATCTGAAAATATAGTTAATCCAACATCACTGATGTTGATGGCTACGTTAATGGACAAGGGAAGTATTTTTTTCCAAGACAAAGATATGAGAGAAGTAAATATTGTCTTTGTTATTTATTTTCTGGTTTCACACCCAATTTCCTGGATGCATAGGTCCTGGGCTACCATCTGCTCAAGATTCCGTCCAGCAAGTACCAATTCAGGACTGTCTATTCTAGACAGTGCTCTATAAGGTATGATAATCCTGTCTAATTCTGAACACAATTGGTGACATGAAAAATTCTCTTGATTAGACTACATTTTAATTTTCCATTGCTTACTTTTTCTGCCTTCTATTCCTGTAGAATACTTTTTTATACTTTCTATTCTTTTATTCTTGCTTTTTCTTCCAAACATATGTGTAAAGTTATAAACAAGACTTAGTTGTTTAGAAGACTAAAGATAAATCTAGATCACACATAAATTGGGGATTATTATTCATTACATGTAATTGAAAGGTAACATTGATCTTCATAGCTGAAAACATTAAACAAACATAAAACTGCTTATTGTAATCTGATATTTTGAAAGGCTCAATTATCTTTCTTTCGAACTTCTAAAATGTTCTGGCACTGGACATTTTTTAGTTTATGTTAGAAATTATCTTAGTAAATAAGCGTATATAATACGTTTTTGTATTCTTTCTCTTGTGAATGTTCCATTCTTTCTTTTGTGAATGAATGTCAGGATTTTGATGTATTTAACAGTAGTTTTTGCACTACAGTAAGACCCTTACATTGGTATTTGAATGCAATTTGCTATTATTTGTTATTATTTTATCATATTGATATTTTATCAATATGATGAGACAATTTCTATAAGTAATAATCTTATAACATGACTGTAAAGTCATGTCATGGCTATGCATGAGTGACAACTTGGATCTGCTCTCAAATCAATTAGAGGGAAAACATTAAAAAGGAACCTTTCTAAATAAAATTCATCTCATAATTTCCAAAAATGCTATTGATTAAAGATTGATAAGAATAAAGGATTTAAATATCTAATCCAGGCAGTAGAGCAATAGATGATAGCCCATCATCACTATCCAGGTAAACGCCTGAAGACAAAATGTGAAATCTGTCTTGAAAACTTTTCTTGGGAAACAAAGATGGGGTCAGTATTTAGAAAAGAGAATCAAAGTAGTCCTCTGGAAACAAAAAATACCTTTTCTTCCTATTAAGGAAATATATTGGTGGAAACAAATACAGGAGATTAATAAGTTTGAGAAACTAATTGAGAAATGCTGTCATCCACTGAAAACTACTTGATGAAACCCAAACAGTATCATGCTAAGCTACTTAAACATTTCACCTAACTAATGAATAAACATCACACTGTTATACAAGGTTATTAAGCAACCTTGTATGACAAGTTGTTACAGTAGGCACTTTCATTTCTTGTTGATGTTATTCAATACACATATTTACACATTGTCCAGATGGGAAAAACTGGCAAAATAATGGATAAAGATACGCTTGTCCCATTTAGACATTGTTATGATTTACATCAGTATTTTATATAAAAGTAGGTTCTAGTGTCACCAAACCTGGGATCAAATCTGTCTCCATCTCTTACTAGCCAAAAGACCTTGGTTAAGTAACAATCTCTCTAACCTTCAGATTCCCCATCTGTAAAGTGGGAATAAAAGTAGTATTCATCTTTTGGTGTGTTGTAACAATTAAATAAAATAATATAAATCAAGTGCTTATTTAAATTAGGTACCACTGTTTTAATCACTCTTGATGTCCTGTTATCATTGAATTCTATGAACATCGTTTGATTGACAAAATGTAGGTAAGATCTGAAAGTTTTTGTCAGACACTGAGATGATTCTGTCATTTTTCCCAATGAGTATCTCCTTGCTTAAATGCTGGGCCACTACTGGAACCCTAACAAACAATACATCAGGCTCCTGCCACTGATTATTTAAACTAAAAGGTACATAAAGTAAACTTTGCTCTACTGTCATATCATACTACTCAGCAGTTATAGCCATCATGACCCTCTGTTTTTTTCCCCAATGCTGATTCATGCTGCACCACTGCCATGCTCTTCTGATCACACTATTTGCCATAACAAAAATGTTAAGACAACCTCAGGCTTTGCTTTTAGCACATTTTTAAAGTTATTTTGTTATATTTATCTATCAATATTGCTTGGTTGATTAATAACAAGAGCAACGGAGATGAAACTTTTTCAATGATCCTGGAAGTTTCAACTTGTTTCTGAATGATATGTAACATTGTTTGTGGACCCATAAGTTTGATTTTGAATTTGTACTCTGTGGTTTTTCAGCAGGACCAGCTATGATTACTTGAACGTGCAAAGGTTCACCAATTAGACTGTGAACAAAGAAATCCAAGCACCTCAGCATAGGCTTGAGAACATATTTTTGTTGATTTCTTTCAGGTTGTTAAGAGAGAAGTAAGACACAGTGGCTGTAAATTCAACCATATGGAATATAAAAGCCTGTAAATGTTTTAAAAATCTTTGGTATAACAATGTTGTGTTCAAAGAAAACGACAAATAAGCTTACCGTACGCTTGTGGAAGAAGGAAAACAAAACAATTTTAGACAGAATGCTCCTGTCAAGAAAAGGTTTTTCTCAGTAGGGTACAGAATGGTTGCCTAGGAAACCAGTACTAATTGCTGCTGCTGATGGAAACTAATCAACAAGGAAAGCACTGTGCAGTTTGAAGCACTCTGCTAAACAAAGACCCTAGACGAATTCATAAAAATAGGGAAAGAAGAAAAGTTCTTTGCTTCTACTCCTTGCTCAATTTGGAGAGTAAATGGTTCCTCTGAAACTATTTCCTGTAATCAACTGATGAGGAAATTAAAAGAGCAAATTCTTGGGTTTTTGTTTGTTTGTTTCCCTGGCACCTTTGCATTAATTAGAGGCCAGCATTGGCATGTCTCACCCTAGACAGACTTCTATTAATCTCAGGGGTCACACTGGCCAACACTACAGCTACAGATCTTTGCCCACCAGCTTTTTTTGCCCCCCCCCCAGATATTTCTTCTAAAGATTTAGTGATTAAAACAAGGATCAATTTTGTTTATGGGGAAAAATGCATTTGAGGTGAAGTTAGTTAACGAAGACAAATGCATTTAAGATAAAGGAATGATGATGGCACAAAATTCGGCTCTGATGGGTACTTAAATTTAAGAGAATTTATTTTGCACCTGTTATAGACAATGGAGCTATTCTTAGTCATTAGGGGGATACACAGATGAGTAAGATACGGTGTTCCTACATTTAAATTTTGTTTAAAGAGGGGCAATCTTGTTGAAGGACATGTTTTATTTTTCTTCTTTAAGATTTACTAGTAGTGGCCACAAATGTTGACTGATCCTGCCACAGTCACTCATATGGTCCTCTTAGGAAATGGATTTACAAATTGGTAGACTAGGATTGTGAGTACAGTGTATAATTATAGGATAATTTTCCCTCTCTTGCTCTTTTTTTTCCTGTACCTCCACATACATGCTCAAACCCACAATCTTGTTTAGATTACACCTTAATGTACTCAGATGAAGTCTTTAGAGTTTAATAGAACTGGCCTAGCATTTAAATTTGGTCAAGGAGGAAAATGTAGTAAATTAATACTATTATCAGTGAAAGGACATCATAGGTTAAAAACACTACATTACGGAGTCAAAAGTAATTAGAAAAGCACAAATCAGAGATAGTACCTACTGGAAAAATTTTTTTCTAATTTTAAGTGCCCAGCTGAAAGTAGGGAAACAAAACACATTTATGCAGAAGAAATACAGTAAGCCAATATCATTACAATTTAGCTTTATATTTATCATGTTCTAGTTAAGGTTTTCTACTGCTGGTGGTATTGGGGGTGTCCAATGGAGTAATGTATTGCATTTTTATGTTGTTTGTGGCCCATATATTACACATTTACTGATTAACTAAGGTTGTAATATTTTATCAATCTTCACTTGAGAAAGACAAATTTCTAGAGAGGTTTGCTCCCCTGAAATTTTCAAATAGCTTTAACACCAACAAATTGAATCCAATCATCAAGGCACTGAGGGAACTGACAGTACTTTTGGAACTCTGAAATGTTCTCTTTTGAATCTCGTCAAAACTGTTACAATTGTACTACTCTTTGTAGATGTGGGGAAATTGGATTATATTCTCTTCTTCATTAAGTTTTAAAATACATGACATTGCTAAAGGAATGTAGCATGAGACATTTTAAATAATATTAGTAGGAAAATAAAATACCAATAAAACAAAGAGACCTTGAATAAATCCACCCTGAGAAAGAGTAACTGTGAGATAAACAAAATATAAAATATAGTGTGCTTGCAGAAAAGCAATAGTGTGTGTGTGTGCACGTGTGTGTGTGTGTGTGTGTGTGTGTTTATGCACGTGTTAGTACTCATGCACATAGAGGTCTGTCCATGCTTTTAAAGTCTCATCTGTATGTGGATACCTCACAGGTCTTGGACACAAGGAGCAAGGCTAGGGTTTCTTATGGAGAAATCAATGCTTCTATAGCTGCAAAACATAGGAATGTCAATGCTGGCCTGAGACAGAGGATATGATGGAAAAAATAATTCTAGATTCTAAAAATATGTCATTGGAATAAACTTTTGAAATTAAGTTCTCTATATACCAAGAATAGTCTTTACTAGTTACCTCTGTAAACACAGATCTTTCTTCTAGGAGAAGCTATATTTGTTACAATAAAATGGTAAAGATCAGCAGCTTAAATAACTTTTGTTTGATCCTTCTCTCTCATCCCTAACATAACTTAGCAAATCTTTGGAGGTCTTGTGACCTAGAATCATATGGAATTTAGGAGCCATGTGATAGGAAAAATTACTTTGTTCAAAATACATCATAAGGTACACTCAATGGTCACATGGAAAAACCAACATGACTTCTGCATAATTAGATTAAACCTCCTTATTTTACTCTTTATTAAACTCCTTATTAAAACTCCATAAGTGCTTAAACCTCCTTTCCGTCCCATCACCTTTCTAAGAATTCACAAACAGCACCAATCATCAACCTTATCTGCTTTCTTCTTAGCAAGTTTCTCACTAACTACTAATGTTGTAAATAAGTGACTGTTCATTTTCTATGCCTGCATATTTTATGTCATTATAGCTACAAAAGTATTGTCTGCAAGGATTCTCTCTACACCAGCACCTGAAATGACTTGGCAGACTTTAAAAGTCAATATTAAATAGACATGGTAGTTCTTCATAATTTTCAAATCATAACTGAATATATAATCAGATAATCATGTTTTAGTAATCTTATGGGGGGAGGTACAGTAAAATCAATTACACTATGAACTTCTGAAAACTGAAATACCTACTTAAAAAAAAGAAAAAGTAAAGTAAATTTGAACCATCCTACTATTCTTTCTTTAATAATGCTGTTAAATAAAAGCTCAGCCACAACCAAAGAGAAGGGGAGCACCTTCACTGGAAAAATTCTAAATATGTAAAATTGATGATAGTTAAAACACTGTTTGCCAGACCTGTAAGTAGCAAAATCAAGAGACTTTGCAAATCTTCTTTTTATAGCAAGAAGTGCAAGGTCAATGGCATATTTGTATTTGATACCATTATGATAGTACAAAGCAAAGACTTTAATATAATTTTAAAATTTCTTCATGCCAAAAATATTCTAGAATAAAGATGATTTCTTTTAGGTTCTATATTGATAAATGCATCCCATGGAAAATATTATTAAATACATTTCTTAATTTTAATTCTTCATTATGTAAGACAAATAAAAAATAAATAATAATAATTTCAAAAGTACCTTGAGAAATTTGCAAATAATATACCAATCTTTAGAAAACATCTCTCGGACGTTTGTTGAAATAAAATTTTACATTGATGATTTTGCTTCGATGTTGTTTATTTATGTCATTTTCTGTAGCTGCGTCTCTCGACTGTATTGCTTCTCATTGATAGCAAGCACACCTCTAGAAGTACCTTCAAAGTGTGAATTCCATCTCTATTATACCTATACTTGCCAAAGAACTCACTCTTTACTTGAAGACAATGAAGTTTTATATCAGAATAGAAATGATATCTAGAAGCACAAAACTATAACTTGTTATTGTGATAGCTCTGGTTGTCCTATTGTGGGAGCCCAGCAGAAAAAGAAAGGTAGATAAAATTTGATGGAGTGGTAGAATTGAGAAAAATGTAAGAACAGGATGCTGTCTAGGTAGGTAGCCTGATATAGGGCAAGGAAATTAAGCTTTGTAATGGGATTTATGGCGGGATTTTAGGCATATGAGCATATGCCTGCTGACTTGAAGAAAATGAAGAGATGGGATTGGGGAAGCAGATAGAAAAGTGCTGAAGTCATGTTTCATTTACTTTCTAATTCCGCATAGGGCTGGTCCTAGGTAGGCAGATATTACTATACCCCTACAACATACTTGGTCTACAAAGAGAGCTTCATTTGGAATGAGAATCACAATCTTATGGAATAGATACGTGGGGCTTGCTGAGGATATGGAAAATCAGATTTCATTAAAAGGCTTTAAAATTTTTAGGAAAAATTCAGTTTACTATGATAATATATGAAAAATATATTATTTTCTTCCCAACATAGAAGAAAAATTTCTAAATCAGGACTTGTACCTTTGTTTTCCAAAATGAAATTACAATTTCAGTATTTCATGTACAGGAGCCCTGATCATGAAGCAGTTGACCAATTCTTGGTTGTAAGAATATGCCTAAAAATAGCTTGGTTTCTCAGATTCCTTTCCTTTCCCTTTGCTAGTTTATCAGTCATTTTCCTCCCAACTTTCACAGAGGCCACCCCCTCCAAAAATATTTTATGTGAGTTTGTAGTTTGGGTTTGTTTTCTTAGAAAAAATTGTGAAAGTAAAAACTCTCACAAAAGTAGAGAACTTTGTTGTTTTTGCTCTTTTTCTTGGATAGTTCTGAAATGCACACATGAAACAAAGAGGCAGGAATGACATGATCTGAAAACAACTAGAAGGTGATCTAAAACTATAGGAAGAGTAGTATTGTTTTAATGCAATCATTATGTTAAAGTGTCTTACCTGAAACTTTATAGCATAAAATACAAGAAATACCTCAACATTTTAAATAGAGTTTAGAGTGTCCAAAATACTCTTTTAAAAAATTTCATATTTTCATTTTCCCACAGAACTGGTAAAGAAAACCACTTTCCATTTACATACTGTAGTTTTTCCACATTCAGTTGTATCAAAGAACACAGGGAAAAGTTGAAACTTACCATTATTCAGGCCTCCGGAGATTCAAGCATTTCCAGTTAGAATTGAAGAAATGCTCAATATTATAAAATTTACTTTAAAATAAGTATAATTTGGGGGAGTTTTTTTCTTCACATCAAAAAAATTAAATTCAAACTTATCTAGTAATTCCATCATAAGATGATAAATTGTCAACTAGAGTAATTTATGTTCACCCTTAAAGAGTGAAATCCAACTAGAAAGGGAACCTGTGTCACCAAAATAGCCAACTCCTTGAGCAGTATTTTTGATGTTGTATTAGGATCATATGTGCAAGTTAAATGTGGTCTGCAGAGCATTTCATAACACATTTTTCTTCAGGATGGCAGATATTTACATGAGAGCAGCGGACTATAGTTATCCGAACTGAATGAACTTCCTCTCTTAAAATGTGACTTTTGTTAAGTGGCTACTATATTTGCTTCAAACTTAATTATTTGCTTCTTTTCTTATAGCAATCAGGACTTCTAAAAAACTAGATGAGAACTGGCTTGGAGAAAATAAATATCTTACATGCGTTGTGATCTACACCAAGTTAGTGCAATATTTGGAGAAAAAGCCACTTTCCCCAGGTCAGCATTTGTGTTCCAGTAAAGCTCGAAGGAAAGCAAGTTTATTCCAATTTTTTTAAAGCTTTAGTCACAAATCTCTATTTTTCAAGCTGATGAGAAAAACAACCAAAGTCAATTTTTAAAGAAAGACATAAACAAACATGGGCTGAAGATGCAAAATGCAATAAGGAGAAAAAGTATCCTGTGAACTGATTTATTTTTTTAAAGTGCTTATAAAAGTAAGTTGATAATTATTATTGCTATTATTAGTTTCCTCCTTGCAGAAGAATTTCACTAAAAACACTGAGATACTTAATGATTAGATTTAGAAAATGTAAATGGGAGCATTTTCATTCAAATATGTCACAGGAAAAAAGAAAATTATGGATCACTTTTTTTAAGCTTTTTATTAAGTGAAAAATGAAAACTAAAATGAAACTAAGGAATTATATTTAACTGAAATCACAATATTTTCCTAAAGTTAATGTATAAATTTCCTAATTTGATATGAAAATGTTGTTTACTATCTAAGAACTCATTTGCAAATAATTTTATAGACTCAAAGATGAAATAGAGAAAATAAAGGGCATTGGTGACATTTGGTCTTCAAACATAGGATACATAATATCTTTCCAAGATGATACTGGTATACTCCTTTAATGGAGGCACATATTAAATCCATGACTTAGAATATCCAAATGCTTTAAGATTTAGATTGCCCATTTGTCAGAAATGAGATTTACTTGAGCTCCTGACCTAGAACAGCGCAGCAATCCTTATTTATAGTCAGAGGATCAAAAAGGACATGCATTATAGAGTTCCATTTACAGGATATTTCGGTGGCATTTTCAACCCAAGCCAATTATTACACTGGCCTCAATTCTGCAGAAATGAACATGAAAATTTTTTCTGTATCTGTGTATTTCTTAACCACTAGATTATCTTTTAGAAAGTTCATTTATCTGGACTTTTCATATTATTTTCAGTTCAGTAATTTTCATCATCAAGAAAATATCTCCAATTTGATATCTTATACAGCTATCGTCAGTCAAAGATATATTTTCTTTACTCCCAACTCTCACTCCCAATTTCAGAACAAGTTAAGTCTTCCACTATATATTTTCACTACAGTATTTTGGAGTTCCTACCTAATTTCTTTCTGTCCTAACCAACAGTTCTAAAGTCCTTACTTTGAATCTCGACTGTTTTCAGTTTCTTGATTTACCTCTTCATTCTCAGTTTTCCCTTCTTTCTTTTCTTTTCTTTTGAGATGGGGTCTCACTCTGTCACCAGGCTGGAGTGCAGGGGCGCGATCTCAGCTCACTGCAACCTCCACCTCCTGGGTTCAAGCGATTCTCCTGCCTCAGCCTCCTGAGTAACTGGGACTACAGGCATGCACCACAAAGCCCAACTAATTTTTGTATTTTTAGTAGAGATGGGGTTTCACCATGTTGGCCAGGATGGTCTTGATCTCCTGACCTCATGATCTGCCTGCCTTGGCCTCCCAAAGTGCTGGGACACAGGCGTTAGCCACAGTTTTCCTTTCTAACATAGTCTTTCCTGCAGATTTATTGTTCACAATGTAGTATAAATTTTGTAGACCATTTTGTTTATGTGATTTCCATTCTCACAACTATATATGGATACTCTCTCTTCTTCTTCTTCTTCTTCTTTTTTTTTTTTTTTTTGAGACAAGGTCTGTTGCCCAGGCTGGAGTGCAGTGGCATTATCTCAGCTCACTGTAACCTCCACCTCCTGGATTCAAGCAATTCTTGGGCTGCAACCTCACGGGTAGCTGGTATTACAGGTGTGTGCCACCACGCCCAGCTAATTTTTGTATTTTTAGTAGAGGCAGGGTTTCACTATGTTGGCCAGGCTGGTTTCAACTCCTGACCTCAAGTGATCCGCCCGTATTGGCCTCCCAAAGTGCTGGGATTACAGGCATAAGCCACCATGCCCAGCCCTCTCTTCTTTATATTAATTCAAAAAATATGTTCTAGCACCCACATATTATAGAAAATAAGCACTGTGTTATATACAAAAAGGAAAAGAAAGATGAATGAAGTACAGGTTCTACCTCAAAGCATTTCCAACCTAGTGACTGGAATAAAAACAAATAACAAGTAACTTCAGTAAAATGATTGCTATGATCAATTGCATTAGCAAGATATAAACATGGTGCTTGGTGTTCAGAAGAGGAAGACTCACTTGAGAGAATAAAATCAACAACAGCTCTTTATCTTTAATGGTAGACTTCTGAGAACCTTTGCTGTAGGGTGGTACCCTTCCAAAATGTTTTTCCTATGACTTGTTGCACAATGCTGCATGGGAATGAAAACACCACAATGTAAACTTGCCCATTTACATTCGGCAAATGTAACGTGTCACAAAAGAGAAAATTTTAGACCAGTCAGAGGACCGATCATTCATACTAGAGATGCTTTGCAAGAATCAGAGGTGCTCATATGCCAGCATCACTTTGACCTGTGTTTCCAAATTAAAAATATGGATTTTCAGGATGCTTAAGCTGAATCATATGTATTTAGGACGATTTTTCTCTGAATCTTGATTCCTCCTTTCTTTTCTATTTTTGCCTAATGCCTTCTTGCATATTCCTGAAATTGACTGTATTTTACTCTTATTTCTGTGTTCTAATAACCACCCAGCATTTGCAAAAATTGTTAAAAGCATTGTTAAAAGTTGCATGAGAACCTATGACATATGCTTTCCCCTTCCTTTGCTCGTCAGCTTGGCTGGTTTTTGAATTGTATTTTCTATGAGTGTTGCTGAATTGTGACTCATTCAGTGAGACGAGCTACACAGTGAGCCGGCAGGACACGGTTTAGTGTCCTTTTCCCCCAGGACTCACGATGCCAGGTCAGATAATGCTGAAGCTACCAGGTCTGCAATGCAGCACCAGTTGTTCTGTTCATCCTCTCCTGATATGATTTCCAGACTCCCCTGATAGTCAAAGCACGTGCTTTATGTAATGTACTGGGGAGCAGTGAAGTGTGAGGGAATGAGAGGAAGAGAAAAAGGCTTGACACAGTGAAGCAGAAAGAGTCAGTTTATCTCAATAGCTTGGAGGGGAAAAAAGAGGAGTGATAACTGCTGGGTACTCTCCAGTCTACTTACTAACCTCCCAACCGCAATAAAATGAAACCCAATGCTAAATCGCAAGGCAGCATTTGGCATACAGTGGCAAATATCTTTCTCAGACATGCAGAAGTAATATAATCAAAGAATATATATATGTGTATATATATATTTCACACTTAAAAACACATTATTGCTTGATAAGAAATATATTCTCAAGATATTTGAGCAATTTATTTGTTCAAAACCATTATATTTTTATCTTATCTTTTTATCTTTTTCTCTTTTGTGAGGAGAAAATACTTCGAAATATAACAAAGGACAGATAAAGGCCATGCATAATCCTAACCAAAACAAAGGCTTAGACAGTCCGAAAATGAATATAGAAGACTCACTTCCATTACTTATTACTTTCATCTGTTCGCTAAAAATAAAAAAGCATTTAAGAATTGTTTATAATTTTTATCTAAATGGAGGTGTTTTTAATATCAAAAAAATTGAAAAACGTTAAAAGAAAAATATGATGACAAACATGACAGCAAATTAGAGGAGAGAAAACTTAAGATCATGGAAAATACAGGATGAGAGAAAGGTCAAGTAAAAATTACAATGATAGTTAAATTATATTTGCACTTAAAAACAAACTAGAAAGAATAATTTTCACAAATAGGTCTGAATTGTCATTGGCACAAATCTGTTGCATTAAGATTCAAATTCAACAGAATAATTTTTAAAATGTCAGTGGACCAAAACATCTGAGAAAATACTTTTGTGTGTGTGTGTGTGTGTGTGTGTGTGCGCGCGCTTGTGATGTAGTTCTGACATTTAGCACAAAGCGAGACAAGAAACGAGACTGATTTCCACAGTGCATGGGAGGAATTTTCTTGAGGAACACACATAGAAGTATATGTTAATGCAATTAACCTCAGTTTTTAAATATCCTATTATATTGTGTTAGATAGAGCCTTGCTCTTCACAACTTGAAGTGTTTGTAGGCAATTAAAATTCCAAGGAATAAAATCATACCTCAATTTGTTGAGTCATAGGGTTTAATGGAAACAAGTCTTGAGAAACCAAGTCTTCCTCACATTTCGATTCAGAATTACCATCTTAAGAAAATCTCATCCTACCTTAAGACTTGACTAAAGAGCAAAGACAGATTTTTATGGGACAAAGTACCTTATAATTGTACAATGAAACAAAACTTTATCTGACGTTGGTTTTTTCCTCTAATTTGTAAAATATCAAAAGCTCTGGCTGGCAATACCTGCTATATACAACCTCATATTATATCAAGAATAAAAGACACAATTCTTTATTATAATATCCATATAAGCTAGCCCTAAATTAGGTTCAAATCCTATTCATCAACAAGCCAAGCCAAATATTATGATTGAAACTAATCCCCACAACCAGCTTCACCTAGTAGAGAGACCACATAGGACAAAGCAAACGTGACAATACAAACCTCGTGGAACTGCCTTTTCTATCAATCCTTGTTCTTTCTCACTCTTTCTAGCCCCAGATGCCTAACCTTTAGAAGGAAAACACTGAAAAGATCCCCATTTTCTGTCCTCATCCATCGGTGCCACCAGGCCCAGATGCTTCGCAGTGAGGCTGTGTGGTTTTCTGCAGATCCACCCTTGAATGCTAAATAACTGTTCTGCACACTCCTCTCTCTGCGGAGCTCAGGGAAATGGCAGCCAGAGCAATGAGTGGTTGGCATGGCAACTAGGAAAGGAAAATCTGCAACCTCTCGCATTGTTAGGCGAGCTTGTTTATTTGCTTGGGGGGGTTGGTGTGGATGGCTTTAGTCATTTTGCAGGAGAAATGGCTCAGTGCTATTCTGCTCTGCATAAATTAATATCATATTACATAGAATAGGCCATATTTTAAATGGGATGCTGACTCCTATTAGTAAATCGCGAAATCTAGAAATGGAGGCAGGGGAGAAAGAGAGAGGTGAGAAAAGGTAGGTTTGAATCTTTTGAGATTGAAAAGCAGAACAGAGAGAAAAGCGTTATGAAAGGCATATTCAGCTTTTTGCATGTGAGAGCTGCCAAACTTTTCCTTCATGTGTTTTTAAACTTAATAACTGCAGCAACAATAGATGTATATAACTGAGTGTTGGTCACTTGGCTGCTGGAGTTATGTGGATGTGATAGTGTAGGACCAGGCTTTAGAAGACATAGCTCCATGACGAGCTCCCTGAAAAAGTGACAACGCAAAGCCTGGAAAAGCTTTTCCATTCCTGCCTCTTTGGCAGTGGGTAGGTCTGGATAGCATGCCTGGAAATGATGGGGAGACAAAGGAATCCTGGTAAATTGTGGGGAGTATAGTGAGGAATTGCCTTTTAATCTTTACATACATGTACCCAAGGAGATTGCTGATACTGTCTTTTGATGGTCACGTAGGCACTTTCTACTCCCTGACCAGCATTTGTTGTTGTTGTTGTTGTTTAGACGGAGTCTCGTTCTGCCACTCAGGCTGGAGTGCAGTGGTGCGATCTCAGCTCACTGCAAGCTCCGCCTCCCATGTTCACACCATTCTTCTACCTCAGCCTCCTGAGTAGCTGGGACTACTGGCGCCTGTCACCACGCCCAGCTAATTTTTTGTATTTTCAGTAGAGATGGAGTTTCACCGTGTTAGCCAGGATGGTCCTGATCTCCTGACCTCATGATCCGCCCACCTCGGCTCCCAATGTGCTGGGATTACAGGCGTGAGCCACCGCGCCTGGCCTGTGACCAGCATTTTTTTACTAGTGTTCACAGCACTGTACTTTAAGATAGTAAAAAATCACCAAAGCCTGACTTTAAATACTTTAAAAATGTTTTGGTATCAATAAATATCTCAAAATTGCCTCCCCTTTTCCTCTACTCAGATTGAAAACTAGGAATAAAGTTATGATATCATATCACTTAAAATTACATGAATGTGGCAGTTCTGGAATAGAAGAATTGTCTGCTTTGCCTGTAATTGATAACTGCTGCAACTAACTGCTGTTCTAAATGTGGCAGACAGGGATGGAGGAAGGAGCACTGGTCTGTAGGGCAAGAGACTTGCGTTCTCGTGGTAGTCATGTGATCTACTGTGAAAAGTCATCTCACTGGTCCCTTCCAGATTTCAATCATATCATCCACAACTGTGACAGAAAAGTAGCGGACTTCACCACTGTTTTCTAATAAAGAAAAAATCCTGACATTTGCAAAATTAATCCTGAGAGCAAGAAAAAAAAATACACTCATCTAAAAAAGTCTTGAAAGCTTTTACAATGAGTAGCATATTTATAAAGCCATGTAAATTATAAACGATAGAAAAAAAAATCCATACCACTTCTTGAGGGTAGGACAGTTGAGAAGAGAGGAGCATGAAATTCCTGAACACTGTGTCACAATTCACCTCTCTTACTTTCTTACTGTGTAATACTGGGCAAGTTGCTCAGCCATTCCGTGCCTTAGTAATCTTATTTGTAAAAAGAAGACACTAATGACAGATATCCTCATGGAAATTGCAAAAAGATGAAATGAGATAAAAGATATGATGGTGCTTTATAAACTGAAGAGCACTATGGCAGCTTGCAATTCTATACACATTTCTAAGCTGTAGATATATATATATATTTCCATAATAGTTCTGTAAGCAATCCTTGAGGGATGAATAGAAATTAGAATTTTTTTTCCTCCTTTAGATGAAAAGTGAGCAATAGCAAAATTATTACTTTTTTAGAGCAAGGTCAGAAACAGAACCACCACTTTGTTTGCACATCCCTGTTTTTGCTGCTAGAAAGTGCCATATTCCAAATGATTCCATAAACAGGCACAGTAAAGATAGGATTTGATATAATACTATTAAGGGAATACTAGATGAAGTCAAAACCAGTGTAACTACACTGTTAAGTCACATGTACAATGATTACATAAATCAATTGCTTTTCTCCCTTAAAATTTGAAAGATCACTTTCCATTTTCTAAAATAATTTTCCAGTCAATATTTTACAAATTTTACAAAGAATCCCTTTGCCCTCTTATAAGATCTTGATACAAGTTCTAATACGAGTTTGGGCCCCAACCCTGTAACTGAAACTTAAAGACAAGGCTCCTAATTATCTTCAGAGCTGAAACTCTGTGGGGACCAAAATGCATTCCTCTTGCTTTCTTCAATAAAGATAACACAGAAAAGAATTATTACAAGCCATTACTCTTATTATTTACACTTTGGAAAGCAATTTTTAAATGATGCTTTAACTTAAATGTAAGACCTGAAGCTACAAAAATCATAGAAAAAAGGCCTAGGAAAAACTTTTCTGAACATTGGCCTAGGCAAAGAACTATAATGACTAACACCCCAAAAGTAAATGCAACAAAAACAAAAATAGACAAATGGGACTTAGTTAGATTTAAAAGCTTCTGCACAGAAAAAGAAATAACCAATAGAGTAAGCAGACAACCTACAGAATTGGAGAAAATATTTGCAAACTGTGCATCCAACAAAGGACTAAGGAATTCAAACAACTCAACATGAAAAAAAAATCCTCATTAAAAAGTGAGCAAAGGACATGAATAGACATTTCTCAAGAGAAGACACATACAAATGGCCAAATAGGTATATGAAAAAATGCTGAACACCACTAATCATCATGGAAATGCAAATTAAAACCACAATGAGATATCAACTTATACCAGTCAGAATAGCTATTATTAAAAAGTCAAAAGACAACAGATGTTAACAATGATATAGAGAAAAGGGAACTCTTAAACAATGTTGATGGGAATGTTAAATTACTACAGCCTTTATGGAAAACGGTATGGAGATTTCTCAAAGAACTGAAAATAAAACTACCATTCCATCCAGCAATCTCACTACTGGGTAGCTACCCAATGGAAAATAAATCATTATATCAAAAAGACACCTGCACTCATATGTTTATTGCAGCACCACTCACAATAGCAAAGGTATGGAATCAACCTAAACATCCATCAGTGGATGACTGGATAAAGAAAATGTGGTGTAGATATACAATGGAATACTATGCAGCCATAAAAAAGAATAAAATCATATCCTTTGCAGCAACATGGATGGAACTGGAGACCATTATATTAAGTGAAATAACTCAGAAAGAGAAAATCAAATACCACACGTTCTCACTTCTAAGTGAGAGTTAAATAATGAATACACATGGACATAAAGATGGAAATAATAGACACTGGAGACTCAAAAAGTGGGGAGAGTGGAAAAGAGGTGAGGGTTGAAAAATTACCTATTGAGTACAATGTTCAGTATTCAGATGATGGGTCCACTCAAAGCCCAGACTTCACCCCATGCAATATATTCATGTAACAAAAATGCACTTGTAATCCCGAATCCATGAAAATAAAAATTTAAAAAAACAAAGACAAAGATAAAAATTACACTTTAGACTTATTATAACAACAGCTTTCCTAAGTGGCTAGATGATTAATAGCTTCTCATTTCTTATTTTCATGCTTCTGTGGCATGGCTTCTAAAAAGGACACT
Source organism: Papio anubis (assembly GCF_008728515.1). Lineage (NCBI taxonomy): Eukaryota > Metazoa > Chordata > Mammalia > Primates > Cercopithecidae > Papio > Papio anubis. Next base: position 93,461,017 of record NC_044985.1, on the reverse strand, counting down.
TTAGTGGTAAGAAAAAATCTTAAAGAATGAAAAAATTATGCTACAGTTGAGCAACCTATTCTATCTTCCTATGGATAGTTTTAAATCATAAAGAAAGGGACAAAATCTAGATTATTATTAACATTATTTTTTTGAGACAGGGTCTTGCTGTGTCACCCAGGCCAAAGTGCAGTGGCCTGATCACAGCTTACTACAGTCTCGATCTCCCTGGGCTCTGGTGATTCTCCCATCTTTGCCTCCTGAGTAGCTGGGACCACAGGTGTGTGACATCACACCTGGCTAATTTTTTTTTTTTTTTTTGTGGAGATGAGGTTTTGCCATGTTGCCCATGCTGGTCTCAAACTCCTGGACTCAAGCAATCTGCTCGCCTCAGCCTCCCAAAGTGCTAGGATTACAGGTGTGAGCCACTGCCCCCAGCCAATTTAAATTATTATTGCCTTCTAACATTATCCACTCTCCCACCCTCTGGTGTCAGTGCATAAGATCAAGGATACACTGACTATGGGTTTGCATCTTTAAAAATTATGATTGCCCATAATGAAGATGAACATTAAAGGAGTGGATGGGGGGAAAAAGTAAGGATCTTGGTTGAAGTGAGCCCACTCTAATGAAGGAGAAAAGGGGGAAGAAGATGATGATTGCAATTTATTTATCATGTGATCTTATTTATATAGATGGTTAAAAAGAAACAACCTTCGAGAAAATGTTATTTTAAAATGCAAAGAGAAGATTATAGCAAAAAAGGAAAGTAGAAGAAAGATTTTTGGATTTAATCGGTAATGTCCTGGATACTACAACATACAGCTATGGACCTGATGTCACTGAGAAATGCTTCATGCTAACAGTGTCCTGAGAACTATTCATTACAGGGAAAAATGTAATACACTGGTAGATTGTATAAAACAGTGAGCTGATGTATAGATCCCTGGTCCTTTTTAAAATAATCACATCAAAATATTATGCCAGCTCATATCTATAGTCTCCATCATCAAATGATAGCATTTCTAAATAGCATATTTGGGATTTAAGAGCATCTGTTTATGCTGGAGATGATTTTTATTACACAATTTGTGAAACAGCTGTCAATAAACCATGAATGATAAAATTTGTTATTTGTTAAATTGGAGTTTGGAAAGAAATTTAGTTGCACATTAACTCACCACTGGAACATCCTCTGTACGTACGAAAAGATAATATTTTACATTTTCCTTTTTCTATAGATTTCTACACACGCATATCTCATGGATTCAATACTCGGCTTGTTATTTCTAGAGGAAAGTTAATTTAAAAATCACACCATAGTTTAGTTTGGATTGAGTATCACTCTGGTAACCCATGGCTGACAGTTTACAATTTTTGTCACTCAGAACATACACACAAAACCTTTGTAATCAATCTCCCAAATCTAATACCAAATGCGTTTGATACATGTTGACCTGAATTTAAAATTAACTCTGGATGCTCCTAAACCCATCATTTAAAAGAAACGTCTGTTAGCCTCTTTTAAATGTGTATTATTTTCTCAGAGAAGCTGGTGATGACATACTGTCTTGACAAAGAGATTTTTCTGATGCTCTCAAATACTTAAGACTACTGAACAGATGAAATAGTGAATGGTATTGATTTTCACTGCATGACCAAGCATACTGCAGTGATTTTTTTTTTTAGTGTATTACAAGCCTTCATAACAGTCACTGAGAGTCAACTGGTGAGAGCCCAAGGGACAAAGTAAGAGTTTTCAATCATTTTCACCATTAATGTGAAGAGGACTTTCTTCTTTTTGAATTTATTCATTTATTCCTTCATTCACTCACTCACTCAACACACATTTATGGAATACTGAAGGTCTAATGCCAGGTGCTGCAAGATTCGATGGTGAAAAAAACCTTGACATATCATACTAACTCTTTTCTTCCTCACAACCAATATGCTATAACATGTCCTCATCCCCTCATGCTGCAATCCCTTCAAAATCCTCTTAGTTAGCGCACCTGACACCCAAGTTCCACCTTCTTAAAGTTGTGTATACTCAGCTTTAGAAAAATGTTGCTTGATCAAGAGTGCTATGTCATCCATATTGATACCACCACTACAACCAGTAATAATAAAAGTAACTAACAGTTATTGTCTCTTGAGCCATTCACTTTGTACACTTTAGTATCTTATTTAATCCTCATTGTAACCATGAAACGTGCAAATAATATTTTTATTTCATTCTCAACCACAATTTCATACTAAATTGAACATATGTGCCTGTGGGGCACTGCACAGCTTCTCAAATCCTGGAATCAGGTTGGACACTATCATTCTCTTCTTCCATTTCACATGGATTTCTGCAGGGTACTTGCTTTTATCAGAACAACTGCTGAAAACCTATCTTTGCAAAGATATGATATCTTAAAGGAATATAGTATAATGTAATGTTGAAACTGTAAATTATCTTGAGCTTATAGTTCATGCAGTGTTTGACAGATATTATCACTGCTCCCCTTAAATATTTAAAATACCTTGTTGTATTGTGAATTTGCTGCAGTACCCCAAGATGGTTTTGTGCACCATCTTTGGCCCAAAGCAGAAATAATCTGCTTTAAACTCTGCCTTTCTATACTGCTCATGTGGCACTTACATGTTATGCTTTGTATCCAAATAATCATACGCACAAGTCTCATGTCTACTCCAAGATCATCTGATCCATGGAGGTCTGGGACCATGTCTTGCACATGCACTGGCACAGAAGCTAACACAACACCTTGCATGTAGAAAATGCTCAACTGTAGTTTGTTGAGTGATGGGTTAAAAAAATTACAGTATATATTTATGTATTTTGCATTTTTCTGCTCTAAAAATATGCTTGTAAATCAATCCATTGGATTTAGGTACAAAGTCATTCAAGAGAATTAAAAAAAAACTATTTGTAAAATATTCTTTCAATGAGTTAAAATGCCGACAGTTTCTAGCAAAACATACATATACTCAGCCTGCAAAAATTCACGTGACAAAAATTAAATAGGGGAATGGGATTGAGAATGTAGCTAATGTCAAGTTAGTTGCCATGATTTTTCTCTTCTTTTATTTCCTCTGACTGACTGGAATTTTAGTCCTAGCACTAGTGAAAGAGGATCAGTGCTGTATATTAATTCACTTTCAGACTAAACTGACTTCAAAGCACAAAGCAAGCACTTGGTGACAGCAGAGCCCTTAGTTACCTGCTGTTTCTCTGTCAGCTGAGGTCAGCTCTCCGTTGATCCCATTCTCTTTGGTATTTGAATAGGTGCCCTGTGACCCATGCTCTCCAAAGGCACCCTCTTCATCCTCCCTGTATGGGAATCCATTGGCGCTTCGGACAAGTCCTTCCCCTGCTCCGCCTTGATCCTTAATCTCAGGTGGATGTGAGTGTGCAGATGCCTCTGTTAGCTGTGCCGAGGTCCAGTGAGGCGCCTTTGCTTCGTCTTTCCGTTCATCTGCCATGCTTCAATGCCTTATTATTTCTCCTACAATTTAAAGAGGAAAAATAGCAGCTATTACTTTGGGGAAATCTTCTGATCTGATATTGGTTGTACCAAGATAGGAGAAGTTTGTAGCAAACAAGTGGCTTTCTATAGTCAAAGAAAATAGGTACAATAACCTATGTTTAATATCAAGAATGGGTCAATTAGTTCATCTTGAGTTTTACAGACCATTTCTGGAATATTAGTTCTTTTAAAATAAGATCACTGTCATTCTACACATGTTCCTCTTTGTAAACAAACAAAAACCAAAGAACAATGAAAAAACTAGTGTTTGGCATTTAGGTACACATCTTAATGAACTTTCATTTAACTATGGTCTTGAATGTTGACTGTACGGTAGAGTCAAGGAATCCTTCAGCATAGGGAAAATCTGCAGTATGAGAAAACTGGCTAGAAAATGCGGAAGGAAGAATGACAGCAGGAATTCTATACCATGGAAAATTATCCCATGTACTTTCTTCAATCATGACTTTCAGTGAGATCTAGAAAAGACAATAACTAACATATTAGCCAAAACGGCTAATGTTAGTTATTGTCTTTTCTAGATCTCACTGAAAGTCATGATTAGCCAAAACGGTGTTCAACAGCTCTATTTATCTTCCCTAAGAACATATTGGTTTCAAGGGTGTTCAATTAAAGCCAAAGGTAGATATGCTTTTCTGGATATTGTGAATTAAAAGAAAGACAGCTTTAACTTAATTTTTTAATAAACTTTCCTGGACCCTATCTATAGACTAAGAGGAGATAACATTTTCTATTAATATAAATCTTACAGAGAGAAAGGAAATAAATATAGCATTAGGCCTACATCCTATCTTATGGCATTATTTCTTAGCTAAATCGAATAAGATCTGAAAAAGTTAAAACCATTGACATATAACAGGAAGTTGTAAATTAAAGCAAAGGATGAATGAGTTGTGGAGGAGGTGTTCTATGCATGTTAATTGGATGGAAGATACTGCATGACCTTCTCTTACAAGCTGATATTACCAAGTTTAGATATATAATTGAAAAGAGGTGATTCATCACTCAGTTTTGGAAAGTTGTTGCTCACCATGTAGCCTTATTGATGGCTTATCATCTCCACAGTAAGGATGACAATACAGACAATACTGTCTTTGGTGGAAACTAAGAACATCTTCCTTTTTTCAAAAAAGTATCTCAAGCAAAGACCTCCAAACAAGTAAGCAAAAGTTATATTAAGACAAATCCACTTCTTACTACCAATCTCTGTTTGAAGAAAGTACAAATAAAGTAAGTTTTCCCATCAGATTACTAACAAGCATTTGTCTGGGTTTTTTTAACTGAATTTTGTTGCTATCCTCTGCTCTCTCTATTTTCTCTTCATAGCAGGAAGAGCTAGATCAGTTAATTCATTTAAGCCAATTTGACTACAGCATCAAATCTCTCCCAAAACTGATTCCCAAAACAGCTCTATTTATCTTCCCTAAGAACATATTTAAACAAGATATAAAAATTTACCTTTTAAAACATTGATTTGAAGGGCTTATGAGTAAATCAGGGAGTATTGCTACCTCGCTATGTGTAAAGAATTGTGTGCACAGGAGAGTTTTCTCATCTATTAAATGAGAACAATGCTTAGTTTATTGGTTTGTTACCAAGTGTAAGCAGAATAAAATAAAGGACTCAACACAGTTCCTGGCATGCTCAATAAACAGTAGTTATTACATTTGTTATTATTTATTAATTATATCATTAATCATTACATATACAACATTGGAATAGGAATAGGAGCCTGCAAACTTGGTGAGTACAACAATGAGAGTTACTTGCAAATCTGTTCCCAGATATTGTGTAGAAATGAATGGATATCCTAAGACACTCATGGCAAATGTACCAGACATGGTAGTCTAATGAGAAGAGAGTGCTCTCGGAATTAACCTCTCCCTGTGTACACTGAAAAATTAGCTACATCTTTTTATAAAAACCATTCTGCAGTGTTCTACACTCCATTCTGCCATTTTCTTCTGGTCACATATCAAAATATCTAATTGGGTAGCCTAAGCATTGTATTTCCATGGAGTTGTGGCATCTTCATGTATGTAAAAGACTGAGGAAATCATCTAGATTCTGATTGTGACCTTTTGGATCGCAACATTTTACTGATAGATTCTTGCCTACTTCAGTATCCTAATCTTTACATGCTTTTATTTCTTTTGTTTGTTTGTTTTACCAAAGAGCTTAATTAAGATTTCCATATTCTTATATGGCCCAATTTATTTTGTGTACACGGAGAACATTGTAAATAGAAAAAGTTTCACATAAATAACATGCCTTGTTGATATAGCTTTTTCTGAGTTAATAGGCTTTATATTTTTGAAACAGTTTTAAATTTACAAAAATATTAAGCAGATACTACAGAGACTACCCATCTACCCCCTGCATACAGTTTTCCCTATTTTAAACATTTTGCATCATCAATATGGTACATTTATATAATTAGTGAACCAATATTGATACACTACTTTTAACTACAGTCCACAGTTTATTTAGATTACTTTAGTTTTTACTTAATGTCTTTCGTTTTCATTTCAGGATCTGATCCAGGATACTATATTACATTTAGTTCTCATGTCTCCTTAGGTTCCTTTAAGACCTTGACCTTGAAAGTTTTGAGGAGTACTAATCAGATAAATCATAGGATACCCCCCTATCGAGATTTGTCTGATTTTTTTGTCATGATTGGTTTAAGGTTATGTGTTTTGGAGAGGAAGACCACAGAGGTAAAGTGTTCAGATGAGATGCTAAGCTACATGAGCAGGAACACTATGAGCCTTCTGAAAGCTTTTGATGTGCTACTGGATATTTGAATCTCAGGCAAAGGCAGTGATGTGCAAAACATCCCAAACCAATTGGCCACAAAACTTTTTCTAACACCATATTTATTAACATCCCCAAGAGGATCTGGGAAATATTTAGGTTTGTACTTTAGTCCATGTTTAACTCTAGGAGTTCTAGCCACCAAATATTAAAAGAAAATACAACAATATAAGCACCCACAACTCTCAGTTACATTTGGCTTCTCTCACCCCCCTGCCATAGGGCTTTCTGGAACAGATTTCTCAGTGACCAAGAATCCTTATTTTAAACCTAGCAAACCAACACTTAAATAGAAAGAGTGCTACTTGGTAATCATCCATTTAAAATATTAAGATAATTTATTTTCAAGAGGACAGACATTTAAAAAATGAATTCCTTAGTATTTAATGCTTTAGAGTTTTGAATTGTTAAAATTAGTTAATAAAAGCTAATTTTGGAAGAAGAAAAGGCTGGCTAGCCCCACTGATTTCGCTTAATACCAGAATCACAAACAAATCAAAATTATTACCCAAAAAGTATCACCCAACTTCCTGGTAAGACTATTCAGATAATATTCCTTAAAATGTATGCAGATTAATCAGGTATTACTTCTTAATTTATTGAGCTTTTTGAAAGAAGATAGTCTAACCATTTAGTAAGTAATGATCATTTCAGGAGATTTCAAACTCAAATTAACATGGCTCTGACAAAACTTTTACAGAAAATATAACTTGAAACGATTGCCTCTGTTTTAGGGAAAAGTTTATTGAACAAAAGGAGACACTATTTGGCCACACTCATTTATAATCACAACATAATATTATTAAAACACCACCCATAAGATGATAAATTTCACTTGTACTTCTAATCGAAGTTTTGGGGTCACAGATTATCTCTATTCTTCAAATGGTATTTTCAACATAGTTAAAAGTGACCATAGCTTTCTTTAATTTCTTCTTCCTGATGTAATATTATTTTTTCCCGAATCTCTTTGAAAACTATATGAATGTGCAATTAAAGAAGATAAGGACTGGGTATAGTTGCTCTCGCCTATAATCCCAGCAGTTTGGGAGGTCGCGGTGGGAGGATTGCTTGAGGCCAGGAGTTCAAGACCAGCCTGATCAACATAGTGAGATCCCATCTCTACAAAAAAAACCTTTTTTTAAAAAAAATTAGCTGAGTACAGCTATTTAGGAAGCTGAGGTGGGAGGATCACTTCAACCAAGGAGATTGAGGCTACAGTGAGCGATGATTGTGCCACAGCACTCAACCTGGGTGACAGAGAAAGACTCTGTCTCTAAGCAAATAAAGATAAAAATAAAAAAGTGAAGACAAAGGCAAATTATCTCCAAATCTACTAAAAAACTTGTGAGATACTAGGAATTTTTAACATTCCATTCCTACTGTGCAATGGGAAACTCTCCAAATTGCAAAAGATCACAGATCTTAACTGCTCCTAACTGCCAAACAGCTGAGCATCTGCCACACAATCCCTGCTTTGATAGAGCAGGCTGAGAAGCAACCTGAACTCTTTCTTTCTTTTTTTTTTTTTTTTTTTTTTGAGATGGAGTCTTGCTCTGTCACCCAGGCTAGAGTGCAGTGGCACGATCTCAGCTCACTGCAACCTCTACCTCCCAGGGTCAAACGATTCTCCTGCGGCAGCCTCCCAAGTAGCTGGGATTACAGGCGCATGCCACCACGCCTGGCTATTTTTTTGTTTTGTTTTGTTTTTTTTGTATTTTTAGTAGAGATGGGGTTTCACCATCTTGGCCACCTTATTTCCCTTCCCTGCAAAGACTAGCTTGATAATGTGAGCAAGGAAATCTAAGACTAAAACAATGATTTACAATTTATAATATACTGCAATGGGAATCTTACTTTTTAGGACAAAAAACATATGTCAATATATAATGGGAATACTGTTGTGTGTGACAAGCATTTTTTAAAAATCCAAGACATGGCCGGGTGCAGTGGCTCACGCCTGTAATCCCGGCACTTTGGGAGGCTGAAACGGGCGGATCATGAGGTCAGGAGTTTGAGACCAGCCTGACCAACATGGTGAAACCCCCTCTCTACTAAAAATACAAAAATTAGCCTAGTGTGGTAGTGTGCGCCTGTAGTCCCAGCTACTCGGGAGGCTGAGGCAGAAGAATCGCTTGAACCTGGGAGGCGGAAGTGGCAGTGAGCCGAGATCACACCACTGCACTCCAGCCTGGGTGACAGAGTGAGACTCCGTCTCAAAAAAAAAAAAAAAAAAAAAAAAAGGAATCCAAGACGTTTAAACATCTATTATTGATATTAGGGTGAGATATTACACTTGACTTTATTGTATCATGACTATTATGCTATATAGTAAAGGGCCCAAGTACTCTTTCTAGGTAAGGTATATTATTTAAAAAAAGAAACAATATTGTGCCACTAGAAATGTTACTTATGAATCTGAGTGGTGAGCTTTGATGTTTGCTACCTTTGGTTGTTAAACAATTTTGTCTTGATACTTGAGGGTTTCTATGGACACATTTATTTCTACTTCATCAAAAGCTAAAACTCCTGTTTTTTAAAATTCCAGTTTTTTCCCTTGATAAACCTAAGATCTGTTTTTTTCATTCTAATGTTCTTGAAAAGAACATGAATGTTTTCATACCAACCTCTGAGCACTGATCACTCCTGCACTCTGAATAACTTCACTGATGGAAAATTATGAAAAATCTAAGATTCTTTAGTTTTTGCTGATGTGACATTAACCTTCGATTCCAATGATGTGAGCCAAACTAAGAGACTTGGTACTGATCAGATTTCTAACCTATTGATGATTCAAGCTGTATGATCATATATCAGCATAATAAAACTGTTATATAACCAGAATAGGATGGTCTTTCTAGAGCTTACATTTCAAGTTGAAATGGTATATGAATTAATTTCTGGTCTTTTTAACATATGTAACATTCTTCAATTTTGTTTTTAGGTAGACTTAATGCTTACATGTTTTAATACTGTTGAGTAAAACAAGTACTTTTGATTAAAAGGTTTTGGTACCATGATTTATGAATTTTATAAGTGATATGGTTTGGATCTGTGTTCCCACCCAAATTTCATACTGAAATGTAATTGCCAGTGTTGGAGGTGGGGCCTGGTAGGAGGTGACTGGATCATGGAGTGGTTTTCTCATGAATGGTTTACGCCATCCACCTTGGTACTGTCCTCATGATAGTGAGCTCTCATGGTATCTGGTTGTTTAAAAGTGTGTGGCACCTCCCCCCTCACTCTCTCTTACTCTTGCTCTGGTCATGTGAGGTGCTTGCTCCCCACTTGCCTTCCACCATGACTGTAAGTTTTCTGAGACCTCCCTGAAGCTGAGCAGATGCCAGCATCATGCTTCTTGTACAACCTGTGCAACCATGAGGCAATTAAACCTCTTTTCTTTATAAATTACTCAGTCTCGGGTTCTTTATAGAAATGTGAGAATGGACTAATACAATAAGTAACCAAATGTTTTTATTCATTCTAGTAAAGAAATAGAATCGATAGAAGAGAGAGAGAAGCAAGTAAAAAATAGGAAGAAACAACAACAACATCAACAACAAGAATGAAGAAAGAACAAAAGGAAACATCCAGCTCAATATGAAACATGGGTACTGTGGCAAAACAATTTTGGGACAGACATATTCCATTTTTCAATTACTTAATAGAAACTTCTTTATCTAATATGATAATTAATGTAGACTCTTGGAAACTCATTTTGTAGCTGATGGGTAGGTCTTTTAGTCATCACTGCTGTTATTTATCAGATTTCTAGAGTATTGACTGGAACATCAATAATTCAATTTCTACTGCATTAGGATTTTCTTATATTTAAATGTATCTGCTTTTAGTATTTTCCAGGCCTAAGATTGTAATGCTCTATGTTTTATAATTCTAGAATCTTACTTGAGTATGTGTCTAGATACTTAAATGAATTCCTCTTTTACTGTGTGTAAGAAAAAATTTGGACTTGTTCACAGGCAGCCCAAAAGTCTGCCTCCAAATCTGTAACACTACTGTTGAAACATTATCTTTTGTGATGTGATTGCCTCTTCCAAAAAATATGCATAATAAATTAACTTATATTGGAAGTTAGAAATAAGATGATAACCTATATTTTGCTTATTTCTTTAATTTACTTTACTTTAATTTAATTTAATTTTTTGAGACAGGGTCTTACTCTGTTGCCCAGGCTTCAGTGCAGTGGTGCAATCACACTCACTGCAGCCTCAACCTCCCAGGCTCAAGTGATCCTCCCACATCAGCCTCTCAAGCAGCCTCTTAAGTAGCTGGGACTACAGGTATGTGCTACATGTCCAACTAATTTTTGTATTTTCTAGAGAGTCAGAGTTTTGCCATAATGTCCAGGCTTGTCTTGAACTCCTAAGCTCAAGCAAGCCATCCATCTTGGACTCCCAAATCGCTGGGATTATAGGCATAAGCCATCACACCCAGCTTATTTTGCTTATTTCTGATAATTAGACTAACAGGAAATACATCTGTTCCCTTATTTTCTTTTATTCCCAAGAATTTTAATGCTTAATGCAGTATTTACCTTATTCTAAGTCCTGAGCACTATGTTCTGTTCCTTATTTTATTTACAATTTTGAAAGTTATCAAATCTTTTCTGAAATCCTGCAGAATATATATCATAAATACATAACTGTACATATTGCCTTTTAACATTTTACTTTAGAGCATAGCTCTTACAATAAAATTATATAATATTATTTAGCATACAATAGCTTATTTTCATGTAAAGCAAATGAAGTACAAAATAGGCAACAATATTTTTCACACAAAATGTCTCACAAAACTTTAATATTTTAGATCTTTCAGATAGGTTACAGGTTAACAAACTGTAGAAGAAAAATCTGATTTGTTGGAATAAATTACTTAGCTTTTTTTTTTTACGTATTTCTCCTTTGTTCTTCCTTGGAATATCGTTTTAATTATCATTCAAGCAAATGTAGCTAGTAAGTGAGTAATAACTTTAAAATGATAAATGACTTATTATATTGGAGATAGCCAAATAACTTATTTTGGTTGGTTATCTAAGTGTTATAAAACTGCATATACAAATTAAAACTTAATGCATTTAACAGCTGGCTTAAAAAGAGAAGCATTTTCACCTGTACCTCCATCTATTATTGCATTGCCTGAATATTGCACATGGAAAAAAGTAATTTGATATATACTCTGATGTTTCCTGCATTTTGTTTTTTAGAGCAAGTAGTGAATAGATATACTTATTTAAGTGTACCACAAAGTAGTTCCTGAGCACATATGCCCTGAGGGCTTGCAGACACAAGAAAATAAGGTACAGCTGTCACATTTCCCAGACTAAAGCAAAGAAATAAGAAGTAAGCAGAAATGCCCAGAAGAAAATGTCCCTGATAACTCTGCCGTCAGTCTGAGCTATTGATGAATTTTGAATTTATTTTCTCTGGATAACTCCAGGACTAAGGATGCAAATCAGAAATACATTTTACTAAAAAAGAAACCATTTTCTCATTTTCTACCCACTTAAAAATTTGAAGTTTTCCATACCTTTTCTTCAAAGTCTAAAAGGGGTTATGTGAAAGTATGGTGTGCATAACCAAACCATGATAGCAATATAAAAAACTATCAAAACAGCCTTTGGTCATACATTGGCTTTCATTTTCATTTTCTTTTTTTTCTTTTCTTTTCTTTTTTTTTTTTTTTGAGACAGGGTCCCACATCATTGTCCAGGCTGGAGTGCAGTGGCTCCATCTCGGCTCACTGCAACCTCCACCTCTCAGCTTTCAAATATGTATTCAATGTTGAAGGAATATTAATTAATCAATTACCTACCTCAGGATAAACACAAAAAGGTTCTGCCTGCTGTGGATGTTTGGCCAACACTATATAGCAAATTGGATAAGAGGGGAATAGTTTTGAATCTAATTTTGAGGGCTGTCATGGTAGAAGTATGGAATTCAAGTTCTAACTTCATTTCATATGCTCCGGTGCATGTGAAAAATAACACCAAGTAAAACAAACTACTGGAAACGAATAGAGTCCAGTAAAAATATTTCTAAATCTGTATAAATGGGGTGATATATAGAGGTCTAGTAATCATAATAGCAACCACATGATATATAGGTTTAGAAATATTTTTAAGATAAACTATTTCAATCCATCTGAGAAAAGGTTTTAAAATCATAAAACTGAAGTGATCTTTGGTGATCATCCATTCCAATGTGTCTTACAGTGTTTTCAGTCAATTAGCTCCAACGCAGGTTTAACAAATTAGAATTTCTCAATGTGGGACTTGCAAATTGATACTTTAACACGCTCAATAGGGTAACTCTGATACATTGACATTTGAAGACTAGTGCTTTCAGCCAAGCTTGCTGCACAGGACCTCAGAAAAAAACGAGGAGTGATAAAAATACACACATGGAACATCCCTATAGACCAACTGAAGTGAAGGGTTAAGGCAATTATGTTGATAGATCACATGACTATTCTCATGAATAGAAGTTGGGTCTCTTACTTCCTTTGTCCAGAGCATTTATGATGAGTTGATGGAGTTAAATCACAAGATAGGGTGCTTGTATTCTAGCTTACTGGGAATAAGGCAGTGCTCTGTTGTGCCTAATCCTACTTGTAACATCTTCCAAGAATGTTTAAAATTACCAATTGTCCATGGTTTTAAAAAAATCTACTTCACATTATGAAAACAATGGGCAGTCCCTGGCATTTTCAAACTGTCTTTCAAACATTTATTTTAGAAACTCCTTGGCGTTCGTTAATGGTTTGTGATAGAAGTACACTTGCTTAAAATATCTCAAATTGAGTTACAATTTTCTTTACCTGTTAGATCATTTTGGAGGTGGATGTGGGGTAACAAGCAGGGTGAAAATGTGTGGTAGATAACTCTGAATTTGTAAAGCTCTCAAAGACGTAATTGAATTATTTAGTATCTAGATCATTGAGACATGTGTGCTGAAAATATCATTAAGTAGAATAGAACTTTCCTTCCTGGGATTCCCACATAATCACAAACCTCACTGGTTTTCTTTGGATTACAATATTAGAAAGATCACAAAGCACAGGAATTGTCACTGATGACAGTTATTACCAGGCAGCACTAACTACTCTCAAAAATTGGCAAAAAGAGAAACAATAAACTCTTGCAAAATCTAAAGGAAAAATACACTACGTGTCAGATAGGCATGTCTCCATTTTAATAAGGTGCTTTCCACAGAGAGTTCTAGAATGTTTTCTATAATGTGTTCTGACCTATCATCATGTAATGTGCCAGTTCAATCAGAAACATTGGCCTTATAATTTTGTGCTGCTCCATATCCACAGATGAACAAAAGGCTAAAACGACCAGTTGTGTAATATAATTAAGCATATAAATATTGTTTCTCTTTTCCACGTAGGCTCAATTATGCTTTGTACTATTACTATGCATATGAGTACCACAAAACAGAAACTTTTGTTTTGGTCCTTAATGGTATTAGAAGTTTATGCAGAATCCATATTTTTGCTTATAAATGCTGAGAAGTTCTAAGCTTAAACATCTGTTAATAAGACAGGGTCTTATTAACATATTTAATGTTATAGAGAATATAGAGTTGCAGGCTGCCTGCAACTCTATATTCTCCCTCTTTGTCTTCTAAGAAAAACAGAGGAAAAGGTTCTTGACAACATGAAATAGATATGCTGAAAATCCAGATATTGGTTTCATATCTTCCCTGCTTTATTTCAGGCTGATTGTAAAATACCTATAAGGATGACTCATCATTCTTCATCACATACCCATGACTAATAAACAATTAGAAAGAAGAGAGCTGGTGGGTGCACAACATGTAATTTCAAATGATGATAGACACAGATAACATTAGGTTATTGCTAGAAATAGATAAGATAATACAAATAAATTCAGACAAGTTGGAAGGGCTTAAGAAATGGTACCTATTACTTGTTATTATTTTGTGTTTTCTTCTTCTTTTCTTTTTTCTTTTTTCACAGACAGAGTCTCACACTGTCACTCAGGCTGGAATGCAGAGATACAGTCATAGCTCACTCTAGTCTCAAGCAAGCCTCAGCCTCCTGAGTAGCTAAGACTATAAGTGCACATCACTATACCCAGCTAATCCCCCTGACCCACCACCAAGAGAGGGGTCTTGTTATGTTGCCTGGGATCCTGGCCTCAAGCAATTCCTCTGCCTCAGCCTTCCAAAACACTGGAATTACAGGCATGAGCCACTGTGCCCAGCCCATTTTATGGTTTTTATTTGAACATTTTCAGCAATAGGATTCAGTATATGGTTTGACCCACACTGAAAAACTAAGAACAGATACAGTAAATTATTTAATGAAATTAGACACTTCCAGAGAGATCTGGAAGGAGAAGTCAAATCCCAGCATCCGTTCCATTGCTTGCTATTTCACAAAGCAGTGAGACTGGTGGAATAGGGTTAGAGCTAAAGAGAGAATCCAGTCCAGATAACAACACTGACTTTATAAACCTGCTCGATTGGTAACAACCTACCATATGAAACTGGGCAATTGTCTTTATGTGACCATGGTATACAACTTATGCTTCATAGCTGTATACTATTTCTGAGCCTATTTTTTATTATATAGAAAGACCAATAAATAGCTCCTGTGTGTATTAGATATAAATAATATTTAAAATGCTTTAGAGCTTTAGTCTCTACCAGTAACTTTTTTTCTTTTTTTTTTTAAGTCCCCCCACCCCTACCAGTGATATTTAATTTAGGACCTGCATTTAGGTACCAGAGATATTGTGGAATAAGTAACAGATTTTCAATCAGAAAATTAGGGGGTGAATCCTGGGTCTACCGCTTACTAGATACGTAAACTTGGACATGGTGCTAAACCAGAGTGTTAGTTTCATAAGTACGTAACTAACTATGGAGCCACTGAACAAATAAATTTTGACCCCTACATTAGAATTTTTCTTTATAAGGAGAAAAAATTCAAATCATTATATTTTAATGAAAATTTTTATTAAATAAGCATACATTTAAATACCAGGATAAAAAGCTTAAGAGGAAAATTATAATTTGGAATTGGATAAATAATGTATTTTATTTTAAACTTTTTTCAGTCTAGGATCTGATTCAAGACCTGTCAGAGTTGGTCCAGGTTCACTTAACAAAGTACCATAAAAGTAAATCTTCTTTGTTCACAACTCTGAAGAATATTCGCTAGAATTGCAGACATTACAAAGCAGAATTTAGGCCATAAGTATTTGCACCACCACAGAGTAAAGATCCTTGGGTTTGAGATACCTGAGAGCCATATTATAAAGAAGCCACTGGCTGGGATTGATAACAATCTAAAAATAATAATCAATACTTGAGGACTAGATGCTTTAGAGATTTCCTTGTATTGTAACAGGGCCATGATCCAGGTAAACTTGGAGGCCATGTTACACATCATGGAAGAAGATGCTAGAATTAAAATTAAGAAACAAACAAAACTCTAAAAGTTGGAGAAGAAATGGCAGTCATGAAAAGACAAAATAAAAGAATAGAGAATTGAAACTGGAGAATGTATTAGAACATAAATTCAAAAATTAGATGTTTGATAGTTTTCTATGAGTGGGATTGGCTCTTTGGCTACTTAAGACAGTGGAAGGATAAAGTCCTGGGGAATTACAAGCAAGATACCATTTGTTGTGTGCCCTTCTTTTTATGGGATCTCCTCAGTCCCTTTATCTTTTGATGAACAATCCTTCCTCCACAAATGCAAGCCATCTGACTAAAGCTCTGTCTCTAACGTGTTCAAATTAAATCACATTCTAAATACAAGTGTAAACGGATTTACAGCATAATTAGTCACAGTAGTTTTTTTTGCATTTCTTTGAACCTTATTGCATTCCTTATCAGTGAACATGTTCAAGCAAAACCTGAAGGACCATCCTGTTATGAATATTATACAATCAATTCTGGTTTTGACTGATGGGAGGCTGGAATGTGTGACTACTAAGATGTTGTCCAACTCTAAGATTACAAATTTTAATGCATGAAGCAATTAATTATTTTTAACTGTATTTAAAAAATTAATGGACAGGTTTCTATGTATCAAGTAGTAGGAACACACTGGGAGTACTAGAAAAAAACATATAGCCCTCATGTTGAAGGAGGTCACAGACAAACCAACAGCAATAATACAGTGTGGTAAATGTTGTGATGGTGATAAGGATGGGAAGTTGTGGAGGTACATCAACACCTCCTGCCACACTAGGAAGTCAATCAACACTGCTTGGAGGAGGATTTAAAGGACAAATAGGAGGTAATCAAAGAAACGACAAGAAGCTTTCTAGGAAGAAAGAGCGTAGATGACCAAATCCTACATTTTTGTTTTTGTTGTTTGTTTTTGAGACTTGGGTTAGGCAACACCTTCTAGAAAAATACCAAAATGAGCATCTTCTGGCATCTCCATAACTCCAGCCCTCACTCTGGGTCAGAGGTCCTCTCTACTCTATATCTCCCTCACCAGGCTGTGAACTCATGTAAAGTACAAAATTGCTCACTATGGAATAGAAGTGAAGTGGGACATGTGGAAATGAGGCCGATGGTCAGGCAATGGCAGAATTGTAAAGGGATGCGGTGAGCCACGCCTGGGCTCTGTCCTGAAGGCCATGGGATGCCCATGAAAGATGGAGAGAAGAAAATGGCACACTTAAGCTTAGTTTTTAGGATGATTGATCCAGCAGTGGGATGGAAAGTAAACTGGAAGAAGACATGACTAAAGACAGAAACATTTCTCAGAGACAGTTGTTTGAAAGGAATTGGACCTGAGCTATGGCAGTGTGAGTGGGACTGAAACAAGGGGCTAGATTCTATGTTCAAAAAAATTAATTAATTAAAAACAAAACCTAATCCTCAAATTAATACAGTCTAATAAACTTAACAGACTGTTTCATGAATTAAAGTTACAGTACTTATCTATCATCTATTTACATGTATATGTTTTGAAAAGAATGATAAAATATCATGTTTTATATAATTTTGATGGGTATTGACATTATTATGTTTTGAATTCAGTTTGTGGTCCAGTCACACATGATGTCCCAAAGAGTTCCTTTTTATTAAAATTTGTGCTAATGCCAGGCATGGTGGCTCATGCCTGTAATCTCAGCACTTTGGGAGGCTGAGGTGGGAGGATTGCTTAAGCAACAGAGAGCCTAAATGACCAAAGCAGTGGGCTTGACATAAAGGTGGTATTCAATAAATAATTATTGAATTATGTAATAGAAAGCAAAATAAATAAATTGATAGATTGATAATGATCTATAATGAGCATGTATCAGGCCTTCATTAAATTTTAAGATCATTATCAATCCATCAATTAATTTATGTTGGTTTCTAGTATCTTATTCAGTGATCATTTATTGAATACCAGGTTTATATCAGGAATGCTGTTAGGCATTAGGAAAATGATGATGATTAAGATATAGACTCTGACAATAAGCTGCTTACACTGTATTCAGAAAGGCAGATGTGTTTGAAAAAACATACATTATAACACAGTAAATGCAATAATAGAGGATAAAATAGGTACTACACGAATAAAAACCTTCTGAGTCATACATATTTAAAAAAAATGGATGGATGCAAAACATTTGTATTATACGCATTTTAAAGTATACTAACCTACTACATCTGTGCAGCATCAACAATCTAGTTAATTATGTTAAACACTCGCTTTTTTCCAGAGAAAGGTAAATATTAGTCATATACAAGTAAGGTATGAGTCATATAAAGCAGAGTACTTTCTTTTCTTTTCTTTCTTTTTTTGGGGGGATTGGGGCAGGCTGCTTGTGTTGTGCTGTGCCCACTGCAGCTGTAATTGTGATTCAGAGGAATTCTAATTTGAAAGTAGCCTTATTCACAATATCAGTTGAGTTGGGCCAAAAGGAAGCATACAGAGAATCCTTGTCATTTGAAATTCCCTTGCAACTCAAGTTTGATCCAACTGGATCAGCCTTCGTACACTGTTTGACTTCTGTCTTTGAGCAGATTTATCTTAGTGTGCCCCAGAGTGAATTCTAGAAATCAGGTTAATTTCCATAGCATGCTACTTGTATTCTGTCAAACTTCTGGAGGGGTATGATGGAACATACATTTGCTAAATCCTCCAGGCCTGAAATGTATACAATTCATTTACATTTATGAGATGTTAAAAAATGGAGCTAGAAAAAATATTCAAGGACTTACATTGCCAAAATAATTAATTTTTCTGCAAAAATTAATTGCACATATTCCAATATATTTTCAATCTTATTTGGAAAAGTCTTAATAGATGTGGCAATATTATGTGGTCGGCCTGTAGAAAAATACTTAGCTATAAAAATAGACCCATCATATGCAAGTTAGGCAAATAGGACCTAGCCAAGAGTGAATTAAAAAAATATTTAGAACACAAAAAAGATTAAGTTAATATTAAAATAAAACAAGTTTTAGAAAAATCACAAAAACTTTAAGGAGACATATTAATTTTTCAATACACTCAGGTGGCATTTACTTTTTATTAAACCTAACATATGTTTAACATTTCATCATAACCATCACAAGAATAAGGGACAGTAATTTTATATTTTAATGACAGTAGTAAGTGAGGAGAGAAAGGGACCAGTGAGGCTGATGGTTAGGTTACAAGTATTACTGGTAACAGCATCCCTAAAAGGACCACTGTGGACTGAACACTCCCATCTTTTCTTTTCTATTCCTATCTTATCTCGTCTCATATCATCTTATCATATCTTATTTTATCTTATCTTATCTCATCCCACTTTATCTTATCTTATCTTGTCTCATCAAGACAGGGTCTCAGTCTGTTGCCCAGGCTGGAGTGCAGTGATGTGATCTTGGCTGACTGCAACCTCTGACTCCTGGGTTCAAATGATACTCGTTCTTCAGCCTCCCGAGTAGCTGGTATTACAGGCGCCCGCCATCACACCCAGCTAATTTTTGTATCTTTAATAGAGACAGGGTTTCACCATTTTGGCCAGGGTGGTCTCGAATTCCTGACCTCAAGTGAGCTGCCCTCCTTGGCCTCCCAAAGTGCTGGGATTAGAGGCAAGAGCCACCACACCCAGCCAGAACTGCTCCTTTTTCTGGGATTCCAGATGAGCTGAGAAAAGCAGAATATAGCAGCAGTACACTCGCTTGCAAAGAACACTATTCAGGTAGGTTCTGAGCTTTCATTTGACATTCTGTGATTTTTAGATTTTTAATGTACAATTCCAAAAATTCACCTGACGAAGCTCTGCAGGATCCTATACAAGCTCGTGAGTCTTTGTAGGCTCTTAAGCATGGTAGATCCTGGATGCCAGAAACAATAATTGCAGGATAGGTTTGTCATTACTTAAATTATCGTGGAGAAAATGAAGTTACAAGGTTTTTCTGTGTATTTTCCATGTATGAATATTTTGAACTATGTAATATAGTTACACAGCTCTGCCATGAGAAAATTACATTAAAAATATACATTGGTATGTTACTTCCCTATAGTACTTCAATGAAGAATTTCCCTGTCCTCATGTTTCAGTCAAATCTTACAGTGTATATTTAAATAATCCATAGATATATGTGTATGGATATTATATATCAGTGTGCATATGCAGTGTATTATCTTATGCTGCTATATTTTCAATTCTGTTACTTACAAGTGTATGTGTGTGTGTGTGTATATATAACATTATCTTATACTATAATTTTCAATTCCCCTTGCTTTTAAAATAAAGTTCTCTCTTGAATTCTCACACTCCAAAAGCAGGACTCACTCCAATTGTCAGCACATGCCAAAAAGGAACACACAAGCTTAAAACAAGAAGGCTTACACCCTGCTTCCCAGTAGGAAGAACTTTCTAGTGCCACAGCAGTCTGTCTGTGTTAGAAAAAGGTCTTTTTTGATTGTGTTGGCCCTTTGCTTTTTATTCAGGATTGATTACTACTGGATCTTTCCTAGAGCTCTGTTCACAATAGTTGTAAATGACTCAAGCTTTGGCACACCCTCACTGAAGTACTTGCTTTAGTGAATTCTAAATTTCTCTGACAGAGACTACAACTGTCTCAGAATCAAACTGCCTTCTGTAGTAATTACTGAGCACATGGTACAACTGGAGTCCTTGACATTCATTAGCAAAGTGCAGAGGGTGGGTGATAAAAGAAAAGACTAAAAATCTCAAGAAATGACTAGGTTTAAGTAAATCATCACACCTCTTAGGAAGAAAGATTTGACAGAGACACTCAGGAGGAATCAGCCTCCGAGTTCAGCCACATTGGGGTCTTGTTGGCTACTTAATTTCACATAGATGAAAACATCACACTGTCTTTGCTTACATGCTTGTAGGAAAGGCCAGTTTTCTTCCCTTTGAAATACCCTCAGATGTCATGAGAATTCTATTAAATGGTCACCTACTCTCAAAGAGAAAATGAGTTTTAACTTTCAGGGAAAAACCAGTGATCACACACTTACTGCAATGCAGTATTTTTGCAAACACCCAAGCATTCTGCTGTCACAGGAAAAAGAAACTCAATTATAGAATTATTTAGCAGATAAATTTATTTTGTAGAATATTTATCCAACAGAACAGCTTTCATGCAACACTGTAACACACTATATTCCTTTCATATAAACCAGGTGCACTGCTACCCTCCACGTAAATAGTAATGTTTATAAATGTCCAAATAAACAGTATGGATGGAGCAAATACAAAATATCATGTCAAGACTATATATGGTTATTTGTAAGTTCATAAAAAATCACAATTTTTTAAACATTTTTGCAAAAGTATCAACTCAGGTTTTTTTTTTCTATTATACTTTTACTCTTTATTTTTCCTTAAGAGGGCATATATCCTTCTTCAGTAAAAAAATGAGTTTTTAGTTGGCCATGCCAATTTGTCTTTTTATGATAAATTTTAGAAACTCATTAAAGTACAAATATTTATTTTGTTCCACAATGAGGCTTTCTACATTAATTAATCAATTGATTCCTTTAATAAGAAGTTACTGAAGAAACCAAGAATGGCAATAGACACTATGGTTTTGAAGTCATTATAATTTTGGAAACAATGATTATTTCTATAAGGAGAGTTATGTAAAATATCTGATTTATTATTTTCTTTTTCTTTTAGAGTCAGAGTTCTTGCTGTTTCACCCAGGCTGGAGTGTAGTCACATGATCATAGCTCTCTCAAGCTTCTTCCAACTCCTGGGCTTAAGCAATCCTCCCATCTCAGCCTCCCAAGTAGCCGGGACTACAGGTAGGTGCAACCATTCCTAGCTAATTTTTATTTTTACTTTTTGTGAGATGAAATGAGGTCTCGCTATGTTGCCTAAGCAAAATGCTTGCTTTTTCTATTATTGTAAGAATTAAGTTCAATAAACTGGTGTATCTAATACATTTACTATTTTAACATGATATTGAAGTTACAATCCACACTCTTATCTCTATGGTATAACTGACATCTATTTTTGCCACAGCTTGAGCTATTTGATCTGAGCATTCAAATATATTAATTTGTAGACAGATTTTCCCGTGGTATAACAGAGACTGTTAACCATTTACCAAAACCTTTTTTCCCTTTTCTTTGAGCATATAGCTAGAGTAGATTTCTTGACTTCCCTTGCAATTAGGTGTGTTCAAATGACTGAGTTCAAACCAATGGCAGGTGAACAGAAAGAAGTGCTGCGTACACTTCCAAGATCACCTCATGCACAACTGCCTTTTGCTCCTCCTTGGTCTTTTCCCTTCCACTCACTGGATGAAGAAAATGACAAAGCAAAGCCACACATGGAAGAAGCCTGGACCCTGGCTGACTACGAAGAGGACAAACAACGTTTCAACTGGAACACCCAGACTGGACTGTTGTGTGAGCAAGAAACAAAGTTAGAATGCATTTCTAGATCTGTTTGTTATAGCAATAAGCTAATCCTAGCTAAGACACTTGGTTTGAAGAAAAGTATAATGAGATTTTCCAAAAAATAGATGAGACTAATACATGTAGCAGGATTACATGAAACATTTAAGTCACTGTCCCCAATTTATTGCCTGCACAGCAAATCCTGACAGCACCTAGAACACCCTGTGGGAGGTGGAGTGGGAGAAGTGAGAGAGCAGACTTGAGGCAAGAATTTCCTGCAGCTCTTCCTGAATTTCTCTCTTCATGCCTTTCTCTGGTGTGGCTGGAGCAAAGATGGCCCAGCTTCTGGGTTGGTCCTTTTGTAACATCTGCTTTCTGGCCAACGTGGGGACAGAAAGTGCAAACACATTCAGGGAATCTTAGGACAGCTTGATGTTTGCCAAAGGCAAAGTGAAAGCCCTCCTTTTCCTGAGACGGTAAAAGAAGCCCTGCAAAGGGTATACGTCTTGTCTCTCTAGGCGCTCTTCATTTGCCCTCATCGTTATCACCTTTCTTAAGAGGAATGGGTGGCCCTCGTTTTGTTAATTTATTTGCTCTTTAACATATCTTTTCCCGCCTCCTCCAAAACTTTGTCAAATATCCCCTCATGGTCTCATAATACCAGCTCATTCTTCCCCCTTTTCCTTTTTTTTTTTCACCCATAAAACCGGGATCTTTATTTTTTAGTGTTGCTGAGAAAATTGTATGAGATGACATAAGCAAAGAACCTACCAGGGTCTGATTACATGGCTGGCTTTCTATTAATTCTTTTTTTTTTTTAATTTTTTAAATTTTGTATTTCTTTATTTTTATTTTTTAATTTTTTATTACACTTTAAGTTCTAGGGTACATGTGTACAACGTCTTCCTCCTTTTCTTGCTTTCTGACTACAAACCTAGTCTTTTTTCCTACCCGAAACAAACCCCCCTCCCCTACTACATGAAAGGATGATAAACAGTAACCATCACCATAAAATCTATTTTGTAAATCTGCTATCTCAAGGCTACAGCTCATGTCTTTTCACCTCTTTAATCCATTTGTTTATCACCTACTCATTCTTTTAATCATAACTTAATAACAACTATTAACAACAATTTATTAAATATTGTTTTGTTTAAAATCTAATAACATGGTTTTGGAAGCAGTGAAACTTTTGCCTTTGAGACTTCACCAAGTGGATAGGAATAATGACATGCCAAGATGATTTTTCTATAGTGCAGATACATTTAAAAGGCTACAGATGCCCCTCATTGCCTAAAGGTACAATTAATACCACCTTTTTAGGATTGGAGAAAAAGCTTCATAGAAGGAATGACATTTGAATTGAACAGACATAGGTTTCTGTAAGGCAGACCAGGGGAACACAGGTATTTAGACAGGAGTAACAGAAATAACAAAGATGATCGTAACATGAGAGAAATGTGGCATACAAAAATAAATAATTAAATTGAGGAAGCAACAAGTCACCTACTGAGGTTAGAATGAAGAAAAGGCAATTGAAAGGAAAGACTGGAGATTGTCCAGAAACAGATGCTTTGACCCCTGTTCTAAATGGCACTTAATATGTTTGGAGCTTTAGACTGTAGGAAAATTTGAAGTAGGAAAAATAAATGATCCAATATACACTGAAAATTATACAGTGACAGCATGGAGGAGAGTCAGTTTATAAAGGAGTCAGGAAGAGGGAAACTAATCAAAGGCCATTGAAAGGTTCTGGTAGATGCACTGAGAGAGTAAGAGTGAGGAAGAGGATGGCTCAGGTTTCTGAGATATTTCAGAATCTGATGCCTGGCCAAATTTAGGAATTAAAGCAAGAGGATTAAACAATAGATTCCTGGATTTCTAATTGGACATCTTGATGGATAGCAATGGAGGTACATTAAAACTTTGGGTGCCGGGAAGAACACAGAGGGACATGTGAGTTTGTGATGCCTGATGACTGCATATCTGGATGGGCATGGCCAGAGCATGGTTGAAAGTTTGTGTTTGGTGGTCTGAGGGAAGGAGTTGAAGATAGAGACTTTGTAGTTACTGTTGTTTTTCTGTCTCTTAATAGTCACTGAGAACCTACTGAGCATGAAGTATGACACCTTTTTGTTGTTCGTTCTTTCTTCTCCTTGACTTAAATGTCATTTCCTGTAATAACAACGTTGGTTCTAACATGGCATGATTCCTTCTTCTAAATATCCATCTAATTTTTTTCTGTTTCTCCACTTTTCCCCACCAATGTGAATGTTCCGTAATGTTCTTTGCTCTTTTCTGGGCGTTATTGTCTTCTCCATGGCCCTTCACTCCAAATACTTCAGACACTGGATAGGTAGATGAATACCTAGTCCATAATTCCAGTCCTGACTGTAATCCTTAGCTACAGATTTCTTTTCCATTCAATTTCTTGTCCACCACCACATATTGAAGGTGTAAACACATATTAGTGATGTAAACCTCCAATTTTCTTTTGCTTCAGAATTTACTGTCTAATTCATTCTACATATCTTTGCAGTGTAATCCAACTTCCTAATTCAAGTTTGATCACATCATTCCTCTGCCCAGAGACCGTGTTGCCTACTGAATCTCCACTATCTAATGAATAAAGTACATGCCCCTAGGTTAGGTTTTATAGTATCTCCACAATCCTATTTCAATTTACCCCTTTTGACTCAACTCAGTCTCCTGTCTTACATAATCCAATTAAAATGGACTTGCTGTTTCTTTTAACACATGTTGCGGTTTCATGCTTCTACACAATTCCTTATTTGGATTTCTCATGCTTTATAGAACAGAGACTTGAACAAGGTAGGATTAAAATATTTTTTAATGAGTAACTAGAAAGATCTTTGCTTCATCACATCCTCTTGTCTCTCTTGTAAAATGATGATTGACTCAAAAAGAAGTTTATATATTTGTTTACCTATTTCAGTGAGAATTAGGCAGGTATTATGCTGTGATTAAATTATAACCATTAAGAAAAATGTTTCCTTGTTAACTACATTTTTTTGCCAATAGCAGAAGCCTGAGGGACAAAAGGGAAACATGCCACTTCTGGGAAAATGGCCATTTACCTCCTCAGGAACAGCGAGGTCCACAGGACAGTAGCTGAAGGGTCTGCCTGCAAAGTTCCTCATATCACACTCTATTCTCAAATAAAAATTGGTTTCAATGACCATAGGACTGAGGTTTTCAAGTGTCCCAAACTCATAATCACATTTATGCTAAATTTTGTAGAAGAATGGTCTTTGGAGCTATGTGTACTGAAATGTTGGTTTAAGGTGTGCATATAAACACACAGACATCCACATACCCACACATCTCTTGCTAAGTTCACAGTTTTTATATTGCATCAAAGGGACAGGACAGACAGATGAATGCATCTTATAAGCAGTTTTATTTTTACAGGAAAATGTGGCAAGTTAAAGGCTGAATGCTAACTTTGCACCTGAAATGTTTCCTTAAACTGCTTGTTCTATCTCTAGATTTGTCTATGATGTTCATTTTGCTTTCCATCTATTCTCTCTCTCTCTCTCTTTTTTTTTTTTTTTTTTTTTTTTTTTTTTGCTTGTAGCGTCCTTCAATCTTTCTAGCCCAAGGGGCAAGGAGAGCTTGAATAAGACTTTTAAGGGCTTTTAGACATCCTCAGTTTCAGAGCACCAACCAGTATGGAAAAGACTCCAGATCAGTATTTGTAATCAGGTTTTCATAAGTTGACAACCATAAAATATACATACGTATGTGAAGAAGAAAGAAAAAATAGTATGTAGTGAATACTCCGTAAAGTATTAATTACACAAAAACCACAGGCGAGAAGTCCTTTATCCATTTGTCTTTCCCTTGGAGGCTGGCTATACCCCCTGCTCATCTAATCTCTTAACATCCTAGTCTTTGACTGTTTATACAACAATGAAATTCAATAAAGGGGAATTTTGTGGAAGGGAAGACTTAGGGTATAAATAAACTGTACCATGAGATTTTTAATAGCGTTTGAGGGTGTCTTACCATCAAGACTCCATTTCACTGATTATTCTTCCTTCTTCCCACCCATAGGTATAGGATCCTGGCAACTATATATGTACCACCTGGTCTATTCCATTGATCACAGCTTATTAGCTAAGCAGCACAGGTCATTCAAAATTGATATACTGTTTGAAGCTGGCATTCATGAGAAAGCACACCTGAGAGCTGTGCTTGTGTAATGGGCAGTAGGGAAATCTAGTCTCTACGTAAAGGTTATCTATAGCCATCTTGAATTAAAGGGAGCTACAGAGGAATCAGGCTGAGGAGCCCCAGAGAGACTGGGAGAATGGTGGCCTTGGTTCCTGGCCCATGTTTAGTTCCTGATTCTGGACTCTCATAAGATCTGTTTCTGAGCCCTTGGATTATGAGGTCCCTCAGGAACCATCTAATAATCTTCCTTATTCTGCTTAAGCAAAGTGACATATAGCCAGTAAAAGAACTAATTGCATAGTAACCATGCCTGGACCACCATTTTAAAAAATTCTAAGCATCAGAAAAACTGCTCATTAGCACCATTTATTTTTCTTTTCCTATCTCCATTTGATCAAACTGTGAAAAGACAAGACTTAATAACAGCACCTTCCTAATAAGAACTAGAGCCTTTTGAAGCAGGTGGTGCCCACCTCTGCCTACAGAATTCCAGCCCAAACAATCTGCCCAGAATTACTGAGAAATCAGTAGAATGTGCTGATGACTCAGCCTGTTAAGTAGGAGGGCTGTTATTGTTATTTTAACTCCTGCCAGAGTATGTGGGCAATTCTCCCTCTTTCTGTCTCTAGTTAACCATGAGAGATCCCTCTTCAAAATCTCACCCCTGGAATAGGTTCTTGCTCAATAAGAGCCAGAGTAGCTTGAGATCTGGATATGACTGCCAGCTGATAGTACAGAATAGGATAGGCTTTTATAATGGAAGCATCTGATATCCTAATTTACCAATAGAATTTATTTTTAGAATGCTTAATCTGCCTTTAAAATTATTCACACAGAGTGCCACGGAGCGGAGTTGAATGCTGATAAAGTAGTAATCAGTGCAAGTCAAAGTATTTATTTTCAGAGAGGATAGTGAAAATACCAGGTTTTCTTTCTCATTTCCTTAAATGTTGGGGTATGTGGTTCTACTGTTTGTCTTTCTCTTGCCAAATGTTCTCAACGACATAAACACTCATCAAGCGCTTCTCCTAGGAATATTATAAAAATAAAACAACAACAACAAAAAATCCCAGCCCGTTTTACAGAAAATTGTCTTAAAGGGTAAACTTTGCTCATCTATAAGTGATGAAAAGATATAAATCTATTCTGAAGATAAAGTAATCTAACCTATGTTAAATGTGGTAAATCTTAGTATTATTATTTAGTTAAAAGACTGCAAGGAATAATAAATATTTCCTGCTCTCCAACTGGCTTTCTCATCCAGCTAATTAGTTCGTGATTTGTCTGTGTGCATTTTTCTTTCTTCTGGTATTATACATTATGGCTTGAAATTATAAATCAGCTAAATAAAGTTTCTCATAGTGCCATAAAATCATGAGTCAAAAACATGAAAGTGCTTTAGCATTGCAGATGTGACGGCGCTCTGTTGAAACAAACCAAAGGAATCCTTAAAAGGGCAATGACTATCACTGTTGTGCATTCAAGGGTACTCTGTGTGCAGAGCATCTACCTGCATTGTTCCATGGTAACCCTTGTATACCTAGTCATCCTTTTAGCAAGTGAGGGTCCATCCACCAGGAGAAGTGGTAGTTCTAGGGGCTAGTAATACAGCTCTGAACATCATAGTCTGCCTCCATGAGAGGAGATCATGTTGAGATGACGTAGGTAGAAGCTGCCAGTATATGTAGGATCTTGTTGGCCATTGTAGGCGTGTGGGCTTTATTTTTGACTATTACAGGCAGTCATTGGTGGATTCTGCATAGCAGAGTCATATCAGTTGATTAAGATGTTTTTAAAAGATAATTCTAACTTCCATGTGAACAACAGACTATAGAAGAACAAGACTGAGTACAGGGGGTTATGATAGTAGTAAACATGAGAGACAGTGGATGTGAATGATAGATGTAGAGATAAGACATGATAAGATCCTGGACAGGCATGAGTTTGGAACTGTAATTATCTACTCTAAGTCTTAAAGAGATTAAATCATGCCTTTAACAGGTGGTGGATGCTGGAAACAAACTTTCAGAGTTGCTAACCACTGCACTGTAATATTTAAGGTTTTCGTGTGAAAAATATCTCGGCTCACTGCAACCTCCGCCTCCTGGGTTCCAGCGACTCTCCTGCCTCAGCCTCCTGAGTAGCTGGGATTACAGATGCCTGCCACCAAGCCTGGCTAATTTTTGTATTTTTAGTAGAGATGGAGGTTTCACCATGTCGGTCAGACTGGTCTCAAACTCCTGACCTTGTGATCTGCCCGCCTCGGCCTCCCAAAGTTCTGGGATTACAGGTGTGTCACCATGTTTGGCCGAAAAATATGTGAATTCTATATAAGTCAGTAAGACTCAAACTTCAAACACATTTAGAACTGCATGTATTAGGATAGAAGTATTCAACTCTAAATTCACGGAATATGAGAATTAGTAATATTAGCAAATGATTGCAAAGATTTTGTCATTTGCAAAACATTTTCAGTCCCATTATCCTATCCAGTTTAACTGAATTGGCATGGCTAGGTAATTTCAAAGGTAATCACCTGGTAAACAGTGTAAGGATATCACAGCAAAATAAAAATGTCTAATTAAATGGTCACGTTTAGTGGTATCACTAAATTAATCTTCGTGGTTTTCAATAGACTGTTTCTCATTTTAGGTACTGTGTCTTCCTTGCTTTCCTAACATTGACCCTCAACTCACATAAAAGGATCCCAATAAATATTAGTGGCATGAATAAAATTTCTATATATGTGACAAACAGATTAGGTTTTTCCAATTTATTTTCTGGTAGGCAGAACAGCTTCAGAGCCTGACAGGGATGAATTTGAATGCAGGCTGTGCAATCATTATATGATCTTGAGTAAGTTACCTGAGGTATTTTGGCCTTATTTTCCTCCTGTGCAAAATGGTAATGCATTTCTGACCTAAGAGACTTATATAAAATCTCATATTTACTCCTATTTGCCCAAAAAGGTTAGTTTTCTCTTCCTCTTTCTACCCCAACTCTAACAAAATAATTTATTTCCCTCAGAAAATAAAAGTTGGGAAAGTCTATGTCTAACAATTTCACTACCATATACTAACATTTCTTTCACCTTAAACAAATTCTAAAATTAGCCATAGTGTTAGAAAAAGATTTGAAAAAAATATTTTCTTTTTTAGTTTTTCCCATTATTTTCTAGGAGAATATGAGCAACTAACACGGGCCAAAGGTATTTCACTTTTAAGTATTTTAAATTCTAAAGGTAGTAATTTATACTATATTTGGGAATAGTAAGTATTTCATGTATAGGGAGATAAAACAGATTCTAATTATTGTGTTATGGCAAAAGAGTGAAAATCATGAGTCCCATTAGATTAGTAAAATCCTTACAAGCCAAATAAAAAAGTGTTTTTCTAGTTGAAAAAAATAAAACATAAGCAGGATTGGCATGGTATTATATATTAAAAACTTTGAATTCCTTATAATAATTCCCAAATAAGCTTGGCAAGCCATGCTTAAACAATTTTAACATTAAAACTTTAAAATGCTGAAAGTTATTTAGACATAATAAATAATAATACTAATCACCAGAAGATTAAAGCATTAAAATGAGTCAACTTTATAACAGAAGGTATCAACCAGATCTTCATCCCTCAATATGAAAGAATCTCTACATATAATATTGGGTAAAGATGAGCTGCAAAAGAATATCTACAGTGTGATGCCCTTTATGTAAACCTTTAAAATGTTAATAATTGTTTGACATTTGTTTCTTACACATGTCTTAGCAGTGTTAGAACACACACAGGAAGATTATATTATCTTTAGGGTTTTGACATCTCTGGAAGAATGGAAGAAACTAAAAAGGAAGCAAGAAGAGCTTTGATGACTTCTGTCATGGTTTATTTCTTTAGACAAGATTTTAATATAGCTGAATGTTAGCATTTGTTTAATCTGTGCAGTGGATACTTAGGTATTTGCTGTAATAAATGTACTTTTTTGAGACAGTCTTGCACTGTCACCTGGACTGGAGTACAATGGTGTGATCTCGGCCACTGCAACCTCCCCCTCTCAGGTTCAAGAGATTCTCCTGCCTCAGCTTCCCCAGTAGCTGGGATTACAGGTGTGTGCCACCACACCTGGCTAATTTTTTGTATTTTTAGTAGAGACGGGGTTTCATTATGTTGGCCAGGCTGGTCTCGAACTCCTGACCTTGTGATCTGCCCACCTAGGCCTTCCAAAGTGCTGGGATTACAGGTGTGAGCCACCACACCCAGACTATAATTGTTTTTTATATTTTGCTTTAAACATCTTATAAATTTTCTTGCTTAAAAACAAATAATAAAAGCAAGAAAGTGAATACTGCTGAGGCCAATTTAAGATTATATATTCAGTACTTCTAATTTTAAAAAACTAAATTGGAATATATTTCCTAGAATAAGAAATCATTCATTTATAATCTTTCCATAATTTTATTATGCTTTTATCATAGGAATTTTGGGTTTAAAGAAAGATGTAAAATAAAGGAAAATATTGCTTCTGCTTGTAATAGAGCTAAAGTGTATATATTCCTTTATTTACTCATGCAAAAATTTTGTGAGGAACGAATGCAAACATAAAAGTTTACCTGCTATGCATTTACAGCTTGTTCAGTAAATGCACTGTTATTTTTGTTCTGTAAATTTTGATAAAAACTATTCAAAATGTAGGAAAGTCTGATTGCTAGACACTTCTACCACAACAAGAAACTATTCTCCTAATAACAGCTGGGGCTGGTGTTCTTTCCAGTGCCTGCTTCCAGAGCCATGTATGCAATCTCAGGTGAGTCCCTACATCCACCTGCCTCTCTCTCTGCCTCATGACCCTAATCTATAAAATGGGGATGATCCCCATATCTACCTCATAGAGCTGTTGTAAGAAATAAATGAATTGATTTATGCAAATTAAGTCATGTAGGCCCATGCTTGGCATGTAACAGGTACTGAGGAAATACCATTGGCATTGTTAACCAAGGCAGGAGAGACAGGCTGAATTCAATCCTGATTTCAGAGAAACAGCTTGTCATTCTCTTACTATTAAGTCAGCTCAACACTACGAAGTGCTGTTTTAATAATACTGAATTTATTAGCTATAACTATTAAAATATTAGAAATAACTATTTATAAGTTATTTTTCCAAAACTAAAATGAATTGTTACTTATTTAAAGATTTTAAAAAACAAAAGGTTAGCAAAGAGTTATTTTTCACAATTGTGGGTAACTCAGAGTAGAGAGAGTCTTACCTATTCAAGGAAGTGGTAAAATATAAAGTTCGTTATGTCGTGTTCTCAAAGGGTTGATAATATTTTCTGGCTTCTTTCTGTTAAAAAAGTAGAAAATTAATAGTTTAATCCCCGATCCATGTACATTAATCACGTCAAGTAGCTCAGCAACAGAATTCATCTTGTGGCTTTCTCTTTTTGTATTTCGCAACTATGAGACCATGAGATGGATATCATCATGGTTCTTTATAGTGGTCAGACACTGAGCATTTGTCACTGGCTGGGAACTATCACAGATAGAATAGAGCAGTGAAAATGCTAACTGCTGCATGCTTTTTCTCACTTTGAGATCCACTCCAATGGCACTTTATAGGTATTACATCGAAGGAAGAATAAATTTTTAAATTGTCTTCAGCTAATAAATAGCAATCATATTTTCTCCCAAGAGAATACATTCATTCTAGTAAATCATTAATTATATCCAGTAATCTTTAAAGGACTGGGCCTCTAGCCCAGTCTGCATTGATTCTCTCCAGCACAGGATGGAAAGCAATTTTTTAACAACTCATTAAATTTTCTCCATGGAGTACTAAACTTATTTTGACATTCAGAATCCTAAATGTCATTCTGGATTAGTAGTTTTGCTTAGGAACTCCACCTATAACAATACAGAATATTTCTTACTGAAGTGGTACGTAGAAATAAACAATTACTAGAAAGCAGGAGGCTTGTTTTCTACTTCATAAGCCATTCAGGTGTAACCATCTTCATCTATAAAGAGGACTACAAAGGATGCAGAATACCTAAGGGATTGCAGAGCTGAGGACCATTTTAAAGTCCAGTTCTCTTACACTGGGTATCTAAATCTAAGTATCTCCATGCATTTTGTCAGGACCTATGTGATTTTACTCCTGGTAGAGTAGACCCCATCATATCTTCCAGGAAGATGTTGCTCTGCAGGTAAGGAACCCAGACTCAAACTCTGGTACCTATTAACTCTTCTTTAAGACACAGTAGGAAATGCAAGTTGGAAAGATGCGGGTGGCTCAGTTCTTCTGTATGAACCTCTAAGGACCAATGTGTATATGGATATGAGCAGATACAAGTTTGATTCAAAAGCAGAAACTATGGTCTGGGCCAGATGCTGTGTATTAAGTGCTTTTACACATGTTAGCTGATCTAATCTGTACACATTTACACACAATGTGCAGCAGCAAACAAGTCCTATTAGTACCTATTAAAGTTAGAAAGTCTTAACATTTAAATAAACATTTAAAAATGTCTGCAGGAAAGAAGAAACATGGTAGAATTCTCCATTTCCTGTAATAATTTGATAATTATTTTAAAAAGAAAGGTTTGACTGTCCAAATCTTTGCACACAGCTTTTTTTTTCTTTAGTCCAGCTCAGTGGTTCTCACATATGGAATATATACAACAGTATAATACACAGTTCTATACACAATAACTTAAGACTAGAGAAGTTTTAAGGATAATTTTGATTATAAGCAAATTAAACCTTCTAGGTTGGTTTCAGAACTAAAGTGGAATGGTAGGTCAGCTCTGGAGCTTATTTGGATAGAAAGAGTCTTTGTGTACTTAACAAATGAATGCTGGATAGAATATAAGATTTTATTTTCTCTTGAAATTATATATTTTTCTTAAATTTCTTAAAGTGCCTGTTTTTTGTGCTTCATCTGCATGATTTCTAAGTAAGCACACATGCATACAGATAAGTGTGTGAGTACACATTCTATATGTATGTCTTTCACCCTAGTAAAAATAAGAAAAAATGAATTTTATAAAATATGAATCAGTAAACTATGGTCCATGGGCCAGAACCATCCTGCTGCTGCCTTTTATTAAAAATACAGTGCTTTTGGCACATAGCCACTCCCACGCACTTCCACCTTGTATATGGCTGCTTTCATGCCATAATGCCAGACTTGAATGGTTCTGACAGGCTACATGGCCTGCAAAGCTCAAAACGTTTACTCTCTGGCCATTTACAGAAAATATTTAACTTATCTTTTATCAAAGAGCATGTTCATTATTTAAGTAATATTAAAAACAACACTAAAAAAATTCTGTCTTTGATGATGAGCATTTTTTCATGTGTCTGTTGGCTGTATGAATGTCTTCCTTTGAGAAGTGTCTGTTCATATCCTTTGCCCACTTTTTGTATAATAATAAATAAAAATTCTTTCAGTCTTTCCAAAAATTAACTCAGTAGTTATATATGAAGAAAAGTGAAATTCTAACCCTAAATACTTGAAAGCTTATTTCATCCCAAAAGAATTGAGGAAATTATTGGCCAAAGGATGAGATGATTATTAAAAAATTCAGGGTACCCAGTACCTATCAGTCATAAAATAATGCCCCATTTTCTTTTTCTTTTCTTTTTTCTTTTTTTTTTTGTTTTTTAAGGCAGTGCAGACCCAAAGAGTGAGCAGCAGCAAGATCTATTGCGAAGAGCGGAAGAATGAAGCTTCCACAGCGTGGAAGGGGACCCGAGCAGGTTGCCCAGAATACCCCATTTTCATATAATCTTGACTTTTATGAGGTTTTGTTTATTTAAAAAAAAATAGAAGTAATTACAATTTTCCAGGCTTTATGGGATAGAGATACATGCTATCTAGGATTTATTTTTAAAGAGCAACTTATGGTCTATTCCACAAGGCATATAAAGTTTTAAATTAACACAGGATAGTTAGAAGTGATCATTTTTACCCATATAAATAGCATTAAATTACTTTAACATTAATTTTTTTTACAACATTAACAACAGAGTTTTAGCATTAGATACATTATATACTTAAATGATTCTGACAGACTATATGGCCTGCAAAGCTCAAAACATAATACTAACAAACATTTATACAGAATTTATTGTGTGCCAGACAATGATTCGAGCACTTCATATATATTAAGTCATTTATTCCTCACTATTGTCCTCTATTATCATCCCCACTTTAAAGATGAGAAAACAGGCTAAGAGGGTTTAAGTGTCCTTGCCAGCATCACAAGGCTGGAAAGTGCCCAAATCTTTTAGTTACATACCAACTCCACAGACACTGAGAATTGGTTTTGCATTTTCAACTCTGGCTAGAGATATTTTTGAGCATAAGGGCTTGTGGCTTCTCTGAGGAGTGATATGTCACTGATGGCAACTTTTAATTTACTAGAAGTACCTACAAAGTACTTTTATTATTCAGCATATTCAGCTTCTTGAACAAATTGTAGTACACTCAGCCACAGTTCTGCCTCTCATTTGATCATTCCATTACTTCTATCAGGTTTGATTATGCTACCTTCTAGAACCTTTTAGAGTCAGATATGAACACTGTTGAGAATCATGACTTACAACACATGACAAAGCCAACTGGTTAACAATTATATTTAAGAGGTAGCCTACACGAGGCAGAGAATAGGATGTACACTGCACACTGGCATCACAAAGTAACCTGAGTAAATCACTTAATGAGGAATCCAAAATACTTGTTCAGCTATAAACTAAGTCAGCTTTTATCAGCTGGTTACTCTGTAAGATAAGACATGCATGCAATGTGCTTAGGCTGCATATATGTTTGGCTGTTGCCATATTTATGTCCAAGTTATTTGCTACCTACAGCATTGAGGCTATAATGATAAATTCATACAGATTTTCAGTCTCCTGGAGAAAATATTGCCATGGTGTGGTTTTCTCAACTGATGTAAGAACTCAGGTTTTATTAAACAACAAAGTCATCAAGATAAAATCTTCCCGGGATTGTTGAGTCAGAATATACTCTTTAGTTTCCTTTGAAACACATTCTCACACAAGTATCATTTAGTTTTTAAACCTCATGTTTGATAGACTTTGTCAGATAAGCAAAACATCAGCTGGGCATGGTGGCTGATGCCTGTAATCCTAGCACGTTGGGAGGCTGAGGCTCAGCTCACTACAACCTCCGCCTCCAGGGTTCAAGCGATTCTCATGCCTCAGCCCCCTGAGTAGCTGAGATTACAGGCATGCGCCACCATGCCCGGCTAAATTTTGTATTTCTAGTTGAGATGGGGTTTCACCATGTTGGTCAGGCTGGTCTTGAACTCCTGATCTCAGGTGATCTACCCACCTCGGCCTCCCAAGGTGCTGGGATTACAGGTGTGAGCCACCACGCCTGGCCTCCGAATAGTATTTCTACAGGCTAAGCTTAACCTCAATGACTAACATTAGCCTATTCAGTCAATTCTCAAATAAACAACAATAACAATGTACTCTACCTCCACTATCAATCTGACCTACCAAGATTTTGAGCAATTCATGTAATTTAGTGCACTCATCCAGGATCACAAGATTTTAGCTATTAAAGACTGAGTGTCCAAAACAGTTAGGAAAATATCCATTATCCAAGCAGTCTTTTAAATAGTGGAACAGACGCCAACATAAAATCATTTAGTCTAACATGCTACTAAACCATTTCTATTCCCTAATGTGCTTATTATAGAATTAGTTATCTACTTATTTGTGAGTAGAAGGAAGTCATGGTGTCCAAAAGGCACTGATAGTTGAAAATATCAGAGAATGATCTTTCTTTCTTGGAGCTTTTGTCAAAGTTCCTTTTAAGAGAAACTTATGTTTCTTGCAAAGGAAGCTTGTTTCAAAATATAACTTGAAAAAATTAAGAGCTGTTAGCAAATCCCTACGCAAATAACATATGGTCTTCAGTGGAGCAGAGAACTTGGGTAAGGTAGACAGTACAAATTACCTCCTTTCATCTCTAAACACAGAAGCTCCAGGCTATTGTAGAGGACTAACAGGCTGGGTTAAGCTGATTTAGTAGAAATGATCTAGTCTTGTCTGAAGCATCTCAACATAATTCAAGGCAGTAAAAATAGTATACAAGTAGGTGAAGGATAAACAATTAGATTAGTCAGAAAAGTAAGGCTTAAGCCCCTTTACACAATAAAGGTTATAACCTGTTTACACAAATCCTGATGTGAGTAGGGAGACTCTCCAGGCCACTTCTCTCTCATGCAGTGACGGAGTTATCTAGGTACATCCTTCTTGTGGCTCAACTCACAGCCTTCAGGATTACAGCAGCAGCAAAAGAAGACATCTGCAGGGCTGAGCACAGGCTCTTAAATGCCTTAATGAGAAAGTGACACACATCACTTCCTCCTGCAGCCCACTGGGCTGAACATGTTGCTTAAATGC
Organism: Papio anubis; assembly: GCF_008728515.1. Taxonomy (NCBI): domain Eukaryota; kingdom Metazoa; phylum Chordata; class Mammalia; order Primates; family Cercopithecidae; genus Papio; species Papio anubis. Next base: position 93,424,155 of record NC_044985.1, on the reverse strand, counting down.
AAGGGGTGGAGAAACATGGGGGATAAATGGATATCTGATATCTGGTGAGCAATAAATATCTTCATCTCAAGGATGCTTGGTGATATCAGCTTAAAACTTATTTTGCTAAATTGTTAGTATATGCTGACTCTGATTAAATATATATACATATAAATACATATTTTATTTTATAAATAAGATACAATTTGGCACTGCAATATAGGGAATGTTGAGCAGCAATGGGGCACATGTGTCAGTATTTTTGCTTATTTATATACTACACTTCTGTTTTCTGCTCAGCATCAGAATATAGCTGAAGAAATGTAACACTCCTTGACAGAAAGCCATCTGTTCATTTGTCTCTAAGTTGCATACAAAACATCAACCTTTTATTTATTATTTATTCCATTAACAGATAAAATTATATATATTTATCATGTATAATATGATGCTTTTAAATATGTACACATTGTAAAATGGCTAAATCAAGCTTGATATCATATGCATTACCTCACATAGTTGTCTTTTTTTTTGTGGTGAGAACATTTAGAGTCAATTCTGTTAGCATTTTGCAAGAATACAATATATTGTTATTAACTACAGTCACCATATTCTATAATAGATCTCTTGAATGTACTTCCCCTACCAAACAGAAACTTTGTTACCTTTGAGCAACATCTCCCCAACATACCCCCAACATCACTGCCACAGCTCCTGATAACCACCATTCTACTCTCTACATCTATGAGATCAACATTTAAAGATTTCACATACAAGTAAGACCATGAGGAATTTGTCTTTCTGTGTCTGTCTTATTTCATGTAATATAATGTCCTCCAGGTTTATCCAAGTAGTTGCAAATCTATTTCTTTGTTGTGGCTGAATTATATTTCATTATGTATATATCCCATATTTGCTTGATCCATTCATTAGTTGATGGACACAGGTTGATTCCATATCTTGGCTATTGTGAATCATATTGCAATCAACATAGGAATGCAGATATGTCTCTGACATTTGATTTCAGTTTCTTTGGATATATTCCAGTAGTGGATATCTGATTTTTAATTTTTTGAAGAACCACCATACTGTTCTCCATAATGGCTGTGCTAATTTATATTCCTATCAACAGTGAGCAAGTGTCTCCTTTTCTCCACATCCTCTCCTACACTTACATACTGTCTTTTTGATAATAGCCATTCGAACAGAACACCAATCTTTAAAAAATGGCAGAACAAATTAATACAAGTACGCAGGTTCATGTGGTAGAAGGAGAAAAAAATTGAAGAGCGGCTCCAAGAAAACTGAGCAGGTTCACATGTTGTCATAAGACTCATCTTGCTGGGATACCACTTAGTGATTTATTAGTAGCTTTCATGGTCAAAACTTTTTTTTTGAAATGAAAAAATCTGAATTTTTCAGTTTAGCCTCAAGGACTTTTGTACTGTAACTACAATGTATTCATCCTGAACTTTCTACTGTTATAAACCCTCACATTTTCTTAGACTAGTTCTTTTGCAGACCTATTAATTCCATCTTTTTATTTCTCTCCTCTCCTGCAAAGTCCTCTTCTTTCTCCTTCTCTCTGCCTGTCTCCCCTGCTCCCTTTGTCTCTTCCTTCCTCTAGATTTTTCAATTCCTCATTCAATTGAAGTGTTCTCCATGAACTCTTCGATTCCCCAACCACTCCAGGAGTGTTTCTGTTCACTCATGTATGGTTCTTGTTTCTTACATTCATTTGATATTCATGTAAACTATCATATATAGTTAATTAAGGCTTATTGAAATTGAAAGAAATTCATGATCCGGACCTTTTTTCTGCTTTATTTCAATTCTAAAAGCCATTAGTATCTATTAAATATATAAACTACTTTTTCATAATGTTTTGAATTTAAAATAAAAACATATGCAAGATAAAAAATGTTAAACCATATACGTACACAATAGACTTCAAACAATGCTGCTAAAGTGTCTCTGAAGAGTTATTAATTTATACCCTTTATGGACTGTATTGTATCCTCCCCCACCCCCAACATTCACATATTGAAGTCCTTACTGCTAATGTGATTATATTCAGAGATAAGGGCTTTAGGGAGGTGATTTAGGTTAGATGAGGTCATAATGGTAGGGCCCTAATCCAACAGGACTGAGTCCTTATAAGAAGAGGAGGAGACACCAGATCTCCTTTTCTCTCCATGAGCACAAAGAAGAAAGAGTCTCTCCTTGACCAAACTTTAGCTAGGCTTCTCTGAGCCCTCTTCTTAACTAGAAGACTTGACTTTGACTCCTTTGGATTCTTGGAGCAAGAATCTAAAATCAGTTTAGAGTGAATCCCCCACCTTTGACATTTGATCATGCTGGATATCTGATTGAGTTTCTTATCCCCCAGCTTTGATGTGTGTCTTTGGTCTGCCTTCAGCAAGAATCTGATTAGGTAGGTTTGGTAAGAATCAACCTATACTTGATGTCTCTTGGTAATTTTTCAACCATAACTCTGCTCATTGGCTAACGTTGGGGCTCAGAAAACAATAACCCAAAATGATGGCCTAGGAAGCAGTTTCTTTCTGATCTTCTCCTGTCCTTTTGTCTGTCTCTAGGCCTCATTCTTCTCCAACACACGCCATAGAAACTAGAATCCCTGTTCCTTAAGGTGGGTCACAGAAACCAGAGCCCTCTTTTCCCAAAGTCAGCCATAAAACCTAAAAATATCATTATGACTCCCGACACTGTATCCCCCTTCCCACCTTTCTGTGTAATAATTTGCCATAAGTAAATGCTTTGATCTACCTTGTTTAATGGAAGGAAGGAATGTTGCACAGAGGCCATGAAGCATCTGAACAGACAGGTCTTGCTGGGTCCCCCCGCCTAGTCTATTATTATGAGATAATATCCTTTTTGTCCAATCATATTGCTACATGGCTGCCCATGCTTCATTGAACCTAAGCCCCCCAGTCTGTGGTGTTCTTTATGGCAGGCTGGGCAGACTAATACATACCCATCCCACTGTCTATTTTCACACACTATCACTAACAATGCATACTATGTATTTGTTTAATGTCTGCCCCACTCCACCCCAACTAACGTGTATACTCTAGAAAGACAGTGCATGTTTTCTTATTACACTACACCCCGTTTGGTAGCAAATACTTGTTCAGTAACTATTCAACCAATGAATGAACAGTTGAAAGATGCATTGCAAAACATGGAAAGGTGTGCTCAGTACTGGTTAACTTTGTGTAGATGAGCTCCTCTGTTATAAGCAATGAAATCTTCTTATACCCTGCTTAATGCTTCCCTGATTTGTAAGTGGGTTAGTAAAGGTCTAATGAATGAGTTAATGAATGATGTAGTTTATTTTCCTAACCATTCTGACTAGGAATTAATCAAATTTGGTCTTTGAAGTAAAAAGAACTCAAACTTTACATATAGAAGCTGAACTTGAACACTTACTGGCTGTGTAATATTGGGCAAGTCTAACTTTTTGGATCATCACTGTTAGCAATAAAATTGATGTAGGATTTTTCTTCTTGATCACTTTGCAAGCTGGGGACCCCAGGCCAGTGATGCCCCACCTGGGTCTCACTTGGACACGCTTGTGTGCGCCAGGTCGCCTGTGCTATAGCTTGTACCTGTGTTTGGTGGTTCCTGAGCTCTTGTACCATGCCCAAAAGAATGAGGATACACAGCAGGACACTGAAGGGTGGAGAGGGAGAAGAATTTTATTGAGCAATGAAAATAGCTGTCAGTGGAGAGGGGATATGGGATGGGGGAGGAATGGTGCCCTCACCCAAAGGTGGGTGGTGGGCAAGTTCTTCCTGTGTTGCTGAGTCTGGGGCCTTTTATGAAATCAGAATGGGGAATGTGTGCTGATTGGTTTGTGAGTATGCAGAAAAGGTTAAAGTGAAGACACCACTCAAAGGAGGGCGTGATAGCATAGAAAAATCAATTAGGAAAGAGTAGGTATATGTAAAATAGGTGAAGGGTAAGCACAAATCAGAGGAAAGCACAACAAACAGGAAGACAAGTTCTCAATCCAGTCAGAGGATTTAACTTGTTGCTTGGCTTTTAGGCTTTTTACTGTCTTTGACTTGGAGGTGGCATTTCACCGGGGACCTGCCCCTATCTGCCTAGTCATTTGGCTGCCTCCTGCCACTCTCAAAATGAAGACTATTAATGAGACTTCCTCTATAGAGTCATTGTAAGGATTATATAAAGTTATGTATTTGGAAAAGTGCTTTGACAATTCTGGAAAATTGCAAAGTGTCAATATCAGTCTTTAAATGATATTTTCTTTTACCACTTAGCACTACTGTATTCTCTCATGAAGAAATTATGTATTAACTTGAGCAGAAACCCTATGGTTATGTTAATCTGTGGTTTCTTGGCTTCAACTCTTCTCTTGAGTTTTGCTTATCATCTAAAAGCCTTTTGTAAGGTTCTTAAGACATGAGGTTGTCTTTGAGAAGGATTGTGGCAGAGAAAGAACGCATTTCACTCACTAATAGCCCTGAGTTCACCTGCTGGGAGCCATCTGTCAACCTGCAGGCACATACAGAGATTTCACTGAAGAGGCATTTGGCTGAACACAGGGGACAGAGCACTAGGCTATTTTTGAGGTCAACGTGAGCATTCAGATTCCAGCTGTGGTCTATAGAAACTGGAATTCAGCTGACTGATGATGTTTTTTGCCTGAGCTCCACACCCTCTGACATTCCTGATTGTGGATAATTTGGAAAGGCGTGCATTTAGGAAAGAGGACCACAACAGAGAGAGGGAAATACAGGCTGTGCTACAGTCATCTGACCAGAAAAATGAAATTCTGACAAATCTACTTTTAGCATGAAAAGCTAAAAGCTCTAGAAGCAGAGGGAGTTCATCAGCTCACTGGAGTCTTGCAGAAGAGTTTACAATTAAGGGTGATCTCCAGCTGATTTTAGTTCTTCATCTTTTGCTGCATGTTGTTCAAGAGGCAATGCATGATCACTTAATTAGCACAGTGGGGACTAAGCTGGCACCCTCCCCTCCCCCTTCTGTGATGCTAATGTGAAATATCTTTTCTTCCTACCCAAATTATTTTCTTAAAAGTGGCAGCCAACATTTTATTACTAAAGTGATTGCTTGTAATAACCCATTTTAAAAAGTGAGTAACTCTTAATTGAGTGAGAATATTACTTACTGGCTCAGAAAATATATCAACATAAAAGCAAGCCTTGAAATATATCTCAATCTACAATGTTATCACTCCCAAGTGTTCTGGAAATTCTATAACCATATTCCTGAATGCATAATACAATAATTCTCACATCAATAATCTTGGAAATACACATGATGATATATCATTAAGATTTTACCAAAGAAAGGCGGGGGACTTGGCATAGAGATTGCTGGAAACAAAAACAAAGAAGAAGTTGCCTCCCTATAAATAGGAGGCAAAGGAAGAATAGATCAATCATCTATTGGGGATTTCTTTTAAGATGTTTCCCCATTCTTCCGTTATTCAGTCACTGGCCATGCAATTCCCCACCCTTTGTGCTCTTTTCAGAAGGATGTTCTATTATTATGTTGTATTTAATTGGCTTAGATTTAAGTAAATAGGCACCACTGAGATGAGGGGCAGTCGGAATGGAGGAAGGAGGAGTGCAGAAATCAACACAGGAGGAGGGGCACAATGAGACAGAAAATGCAGAGTGGGGAGGACACTAGAGAACCTGGACATTGCACGGTATTGAAAAGCTTTCATCTAAAGTTCCTAGTAGCCACTTAATGTCTATAATTAAGCCACATGTGTCTGATTTATACAAAAACATAAAAATAAGATTAAAGCCTGGGCTTAAAAACACAGCAAGTGAGCCAATGAGGTTGCAAATATTCCAGCTGCTCTAATTATTGTTGTTCCAAAGGAATGCGAGGGCTGTTGACTCCTTGCTTGGGTTACCCTGGGCTCGTCTGGGACTACATCAGTTACCTCTGGTATCTGCAGGCACAAAAGTTTGCTTCAGAGGTAGGTTTCAACCTCACACTGTTAGAATGTTTTTTAGAGCTATGTTAAGCCAATGAATAGTTGACAGACTTTAAAATGTTTTATCTTTTAAAATTGTGGCTTTGAATAACTACACTACAATAAAAAAAAAATCCCATTCTGAGTCTTTTGAGTGGTCTAATTCCAAGACTCCAATGTAGAGCTGTTCTCCACTACCCCCACTGAGCTCCTTGATCCATGTAGGGCCTTCCCAAAACTGCAAAGTCAGCAACCTGCACTGTGGGCTTCCCCTAGCAACTAGTGACTTGCACGATTTCACCTTTAGCAGGGGCTTTGGCGCTAAGGAAGATTTTGGAGGCACTTTCTTAATGAAGGACTACAGATCCTATAGAGTTTAGTGAGTTTTGTTTTCTTTTGTTTATGATTTTATTTTTGCCATTTCACATTCATTCTATTTCCTAATGTTAATTTCAAACAGAGAGTCATTCAGCTAAAAGAAAACCAAACAGAGAGTCATTCAGCTAAAAGAAAACAGATTAAAACAAACAACAACAACAACAAAAAAACACGTTAAGAGACTGGAAGCCATTTGTGGCTTTCTCCTTGCCTCATGTTTTGGGTGGTTCTATCTAGTTAGCATAAACAGAATATGCGTTCCCTATGCCCAGCAAGTCTACTTCAAGTTCTTAAAGTACTCTCACTGATTGTGTGGAGACCAAGTGATGTGCACAGCGGGGGTAAGAGAACCTGATCTAATAGAAGGTAATCTTAGCAATAGTCTCTGAGAATTTATTACAGTAGCAAGCAGCCATGAATAGGCCATGTTTCATTAGATCCTGATATAACTTTGAAATAACACTAAAACCAGGAATACAGATTTCTATTGTGTTAATAAGAAAACATAATGCCACTGCTAAACCAAAAGATAAGATCCTTAATTATCCAAAGGAAGCTATAGCATTCTATGTCCTTAAATAAGATTTCCTGTAAAACTTGTTTTAATGCTATGTTTCTATGTCATAGAGAAGTTGATGCATGACCAAAAGAGACATTTGCCATTCATTTCCCAAAATATTTTCAAATATTGATCAGCTATAGCATCACCTAAAAGTCTTGAAATAATGTATTTAATAGCTCTCTCATTCGTTTAATATATTACTTGCTATAGCTGCCGACTGAATGGCACTTTTCAATAGCATCATAAGAAATATTATTTCTGCTGTTATATGGCAGCTGACAAACTCAGTTACAACAGGCCCAGAAAAAAACTCTGGCTACCAGTTTCCTGAAGAGTTGGTTTTTAGCATTACATAAAGGAACGATCTTTTCTCTTAAATAATTTGAATTAAAATCTTTTTTTCATAAAGAAATAAACTGTGAAGATATTTTAGAAGAAATCAATTTTATTGTGATAAAGCCACCTTAAAAGTCAAATTAAATTTTTTTAACCCCTGACTTCATTACTGAAATGCAAACATTTCAAAATTGTAACTAGAAACTAGAAATAAACAAATAATTAGAAAACTTGTATCTTTTCACTCTCAAAATATTTTATGAATAGACCATATTATATTGGCAAAGAGCTCTTTTCTAGTAAAGGCCTATAAAATAGAGTTGATTTCAGAATTTGTTTTTAAATTTAATAGTTTTATTATTAATGCCCAATAAAGGTGCTGCATGAAATGAAATGCAATTCATGTGACAAAGCGCACACATATCACAGAGCCGTCTCTCTCGGGTAAAATGCTTATTAAAGCTCATGTCTTAAAGCAACCTAACAGACCTGTCTTTTTCCACTCCTTTAATGAGTTACATGGAGCTTTATTTATTTATTTATTTTTGGTAGTGACACATGCTAATAGGTTTTAGGGTTACTTTACATACTGTAATATTTTGCTTTTTCTTTATATTCCCTGCTTGTTAAATTGTAACAACTTGGAGCAAATTTTCTCATTTTCACACTCTTCCTGCCGGTGAAGTGTTACCTCTGAGCGCTTCTTTTAGAAAGTGTCAGACAGTTGTGCTTGGCAAGAGAGGCTCATGTGTTATACTTTGTTCTTTATAAATCTTTAACTTTGTTGATGATCAACTTTGTCGATGGGTTTCAGTGGATGTTGACTGACACTGTTATAAACTCATATAACTCCACTCTCTAAAAGAAGCTTTCTTTTTCTAGATACTTCTTACAGTAGGGAACTAGTAGTAGGTAACCTATAGCAGTTACAGCAAGAGGTTTTATGACAGAATATAAACAAAGTCAGATCTCTATGTGGCAAGTTATTTAATTTCATTGGTCCATAATTCATCTTTAAATTGTAAATTATATTACATATATTTTTTTCAGTGTGTATTACATGGTACTATTATTATATAACTCAATGAATTGGATACATTTGTTTTTTCAAAACACTGAACACAGAAAGAATGTTGTTATTTACTATGTTACCTTTCCAAACATGTGCTGACACCAAAATCACCTAGGATCCTGGTTAAAAATCCAGAGTTCTGAGTTCTGTTCCAGGAATTCTGATTCTAAACGTCTGTAGTGGGTCCAGGAATCTACCTTCCTCACAAGTACTCAATATAATCCCTGAGTATGATCTGAGGTCCATAATTTAAAAAAAGAGAATATTGTTTTCAAGATATTAGCTTACGTAATAGCTGTTAGTTTAAATATTTGGTGTCATGTGTAACTGTATAGGTTTCAACTTCTGTAAGTAGTATAAAAAGTGACCAAATATGTTTTCCTGGTAACTTATAGATTATTTTCCACTCTCAAAAATCCTAGTTTTTAACATTTTTGTGTAATAGATTCTTTGTAGAATTTAATGAAAGCTTTGGATTCACGCCCATGCAGGCATGACCTTTATTTTTTACAACAGCTTTACATTATTTTTACAAAAGCTTCCTGGGTCCCATTCATATAGTGCCTGGGAGGAATGGCTCTCAAGCCAAAAGCACTTAGGCTAGAGAAATAGGCATTAGCTAATTGGAATTTAGATAACGGTTTCTGTACCTTTAGAATTTACAGGTCTAAAACATGTTTATTGTATAATGGAAAAATGTGACCTTTCTATATTTATTATAATACTTCTCAAGTAGCCATGATTGCTTATTCTGTAGGATAATTGGAAAGAATAGTTCTTTACAAAATTGAATTGGAGAATTCTAATAAGGAGGCTGTTTATCCTGTGAAAATAACACAAGTTTTTACTTTTGATAACAAGTTATTTGATAAACACATAAAAGAAAACTTGAAATGCCACAGATTCTACCACAAGTTTTGGCAGAAAAGATATGTATCATCCAGCAAATTTTGCCTTTCTTAACACAGCTAAGCCCTGGGAGGGGGGAAAAAAAAGTAAAAAGAATGCACATTTTCTTTTTGCTTGCATTATCTCTAGGATTAAAATACTTCAGTGGTCCAATACTCCTCAGAAAGTTGAGTAAAACCCTTCCCTTGTCCTGGAAGATTTGGCATCATTTAACCTTACTTTCCAGCCTCATTCCACACCTGCTTCCCCTACCCTCTCCTCTCCTGTTGCATTGCCTCTGTCATTTCCCCTATAAGCCATGCTCCTATAGCCAGGGCATTTGCATGTGCTCTTGCTCTGCTTGGAATGCTCTTCTCTACCCTTTTTACTTAGGTAATTATTGCTTCTCCATAGATCACAGCTAAAATATACTCCTTGACAAGGTCAGTTCCCCAGTCTCTTCTTTATAGCTCTTGCCATGGTTCTAATTTTGTGTTTATTTATATGATTATTTAATAAAAGCTTATTTCCAATTAAACTGTGAACCTCATGAGGACATGAACCATAATTATTTTTGTTTATTCAGATCATAAACACTTAGTGCTCCATAAGTATTTATTATGCATATGAAAGAATGAGTAGGAAAGTGCATGAATGTAAGTGTTGTACCAACCCAGCATCTAAAATAATAAGAAATGCAATAACTATGTAAGTCTAGGAATACCACTTTGGGACACAATCTGACATGTATTAAAGGAAGATACCGGACTAAATAGCCACTGGGTTTCCTTTCCCTTTAAAAAAGAATCAATGACTCAGCAACTTAAATGTCCATCAACTGATTAATGAATTAATAAAATCTGGCATATCCATTCAATGGAATATTATTATTCCATAAAAAGCAGTGAAGTATGATAAATGGATGAACACTGAAAATGTGATGCTAAGTGAAAGAAGCCTTCTACAAAAGACCACCTATTGTATTACTCATATGAAATGTCCAGGAAAAGGGACAAATCCACAGAGAGGAGATTAGAGGTTGTCCAGGATAGAGGTGAGGCAGAAATTGAGTGACTGCTGATGGGTTTCCACTGGGGGCAATAAAAATCTTCCAAAATTAGACAGTGGATATGCTTGCATAATTCTGTTAATATACTAAAAATCACTGAACTGTTTAATTTAAAGGAGTGAATTTTTATAGGTGAATTATATATCACTCAATATAGCTGTTATTTTCAAACAAAATTAATGGCCCAATGATGTATGTTAATTCATGATTCTGATAGAAAAATCAAAAATTAATTTAGTGAATATTAATTTTTGGAAATTTCAGACTTTTTCAGAATTTTAAGCCTGAGCAATGGGAAAAACATTCCTTTATATAACAAAATATTCAGAATGAATATACATTTGTTATTATATATTAGGCATTAAATTACACCTCATCTACTTAGATCTTGCTAAAAAATCCATGAAACACCCTTCCTGATTTCAAGAAGCTTATATATAATCAAATCTGGGATGGTAATTAACACAAAGTATAAGGTAAGAGCACAGAAGAAAAAGTATGTGTCAGGGGCTACATGAATTAAAGAATATATTACATTCAATTTTAATTATTCTAGAGAGCATGGTATTTAATATGAGTTTTGTTAAGTTACACATAATTTAGGCAAGCAGGAGATGAGGGGCAAAAGAAGAAACTGAGGAAAGAGCAGATGCAAAGGGACAATGAGAACTACAGGTTGTTGGTGCATAACAGAGAACAGTGGGAGATAGAAATGGAAATGTATGTAGGGGTCAATAACAGAGGGGTTAAAATCCTAATTGGAGGAATGCATATTTATTTCTGCATTCAGAAGAATTTCTTGGAGGTTTTAGGCTAAGATATAATTAGTTGTGTTTTACAAAGATTAATCTAGAATTGAAGTGGATGGCCTCGTCAAATATGTGGAACAAGAATCCCAATAGTTTTGGGATAGACCAATGACAGAGTGGCAGGATGAGGAAAAGTCAGTAAAAACAATACAATTCAACATTGCAGAATCAAATAAAAATAGATTTCCCAGTCTGGGCAACAAAGCAAGATCCCATCTCTACAAAAAAATTAGAAATTAGCCAGAAGGATACTTGAGCTTAGGAATTCAAGGTCGCAGTGAGCTATGACTGTGCCACTGCATGCTAGCCTGGGTGACAGAGCAAGATACTGTCTCCATTAAAAAAAAAAAAAAAAAAAGATTTCAAGGAGAAATGGGTAGCCACTAATAATATCCTCTTATACATGTGTACAGTATTTAATCTTTGTATCAGGCTTCTGATGTTTCCTAACTTGCCTAAGGACTCACAGTCAGTGGTACACAGTAGAGTCAAGAGTGAAATCAAGTTTTTACATTCTTTCCACTGCATCATTACTGTGGCAAAGAGAGGTCATTCAACATAAAAAGTAAAAGGTAACTGTCCCATTTTTAAATAAGATGATTACAGGAGATCTCTCAGAAAACATTTCCAGCATATAATAGAGTGAAAAAGAAATCTAGCAAAATGCTAAGGAAAGAGTGTGACAGAAAAGATATGAGACAATAAATTGAATGGATATGTTAGAGGAGTTTGACTAGCAAAAGGAAGAAGAAGGTGGTAGTTAGAAATATTAGCAGAATTAAGCAACAAACTTTTAGACTGGGGCTTTCAGAATAAGGACTCTAGAGTAAAAGGGGTACCCCACCAGAGAGGATCCAGCAACAGTGCACACCAGTGGGGTAGGCAGCCACATGGTACTAATATTCAGGCTGGGCCCAGTGGCTCATGCCTGTAATCCCAGCACTTTGGGAGGTCAAGGTGGGTGGAACACTTGAGGTCAGGAGTTTGAGATCAGCCTGGCCAACATGGTAAAATCCCATCTCTACTAAAAACACAAAAATAAGCCAGGTATGGTGGTGGGTGCCTGTAATGCCAGCTACCTGGGAATCTGAGGCAGTAGGTTTGCTTGAACCCGGGAGGCAGAGGTTGCAATGAGCTGAGATTGTGCTACTGCACTCCAGCCTGGGCAACAAAGTGAGCCTCCGTCTCAAACAAACAAACAAAACATTAATTTGAAGACATCTGAGAGGGAGGGAATAGTTTACCATCTTTCAAAATCTGTTTGGGATGAACTGACCCTTGGCTCAAATTTTATATTATCTCTTGACTAATTCATCTTGGTCTGCAGTCAGTGGACCAGTTGTTTCTCCCAGTATTTCAGTCTATGTTTCTTTAAGTACTGAAAGAAATAAACTTTAAACATTCAAAACATCTTCAACTTTGGAAAATGTTTTAAATGTTCAATAGTATCCAATGGTTATATGGTTCCTAACTGTATTTGAAAGCAGAATGCCACCAACTCGGAAATGTACCTGGAACATGTACATCATAACAGAGAAACATGTTGGTGAGTAGATGAGTTTTGGGGTCATTACCTTATTATACTAACTGGTAAATGCTATTTGTTTTTCTCATCATTAACAATAAAACAATTTCAAAATACATTTACAGTTAATAAATATTTCTGCTGAAGATTAACAGGAACACAACAGAAAATGATATATTTAATATTATTAATGCTATTCACTTACTGTGAAGTCACCTAAAATACAGATATCAAACATTTACCACCTGTTACTTGAGTTAGCTTTTGACTTTCTGCTGTTATTGTTCCTTTAAATGAAAATTTAATTGTGCAGTTACTTAGCTCCAAGCAGGGCTCATATATGCAAAATAAAATGATTCATAAACATTATCTCAACCAGCAAGTGTGATAATTATTTATTGCATTCAAAATAATACCATTGCAGGGTGTGGTGGCTCACGCCTGTAATGCCAGCACTTTGGGAGGCTGAGGCAGGTGGATCACCTGAGATCAGGAGTTCGAGACCTGCCTGACTAACACGGTGAAACCCCGTCTCTACTAAAAATACCAAAAAATTAGCCAGGTGTAGTGGTGGGCACCTATAATCCCAGCTACTTGGGAGGCTGAGGCAGGAGAATCGCTTGAACCCAGGAGGCAGAGGTTACAGTGAGCCGAGATCGTGTCATTGCACTCCAGCTTGGGCAACAGAGAGAGACTCTGTCTCAAAATAATGATAATAATAATAATAATAATGTCATCAAAACAAAAGAATGGATTGGTACAGATTTTTCTAAAGCTCTTTCAAATGTCCAATTTAATAGAGACAGATGTTAATTACCTAGTTTTTTACTAGACGTTGCCCACAGAATGAATCTACTCTATTTTTTAACCCCAATTCTGCACCCCCTCCTTTTTTTGAGACAAGGTTTACTCTATTGCCCAGTCTGGAGTGCAGTGGTGTGATCACAGCTCACTTCAGCTTCTACCTCCAGACTCAAGCTATCTTCCCACCTCGGCCTTCCAAAATGCTGGGATTACAGGTGCACCCCACAAGACCTACTTTCTCTACTCTTTCTTCACATGTTAATACCAAGAGGAAAAATCTTCCCTTTTATAGTGCCTAAAAATCTTCCCTTTTATAGTGCCTAAAAATTAAATAGTCTCACCTGGAAGTTTTTCATTTCTTTTATATTTTTACCCATAGACTCATATTTAGAAACAGTCTTCAAGTAACTTTCTGAAAGAGCCAGAAATAAAAAAAGACTGAACAATTTATTAAAGTCTTCTCTAGTGGTATCAGTCAAATGGATGCTCTCTTAAAGAAGAGGCTTGATATATGATTTTGAGTGAGGAAGATTATTTTACACATTTGAAAAATTTTTTTCTGCGGGGCCCCCTTATCATAATGTGAACATAATCACTCAAAAACTGACCATTTATAAGATGAGTATTTACATGAACATGCATCTATCTATCCAGTGGTTAACACTAACTTTTATCCTTTCTCAAAAGGTCAATGTCTTTCCTCTTGAGTTGATTTCCAGATGCTTGTCTGAAGATGCTAATATCTGACAACACAACACAAATGGGATACCACTCAACTGTTAATTTAAATTGCAAGTATAAGGCAATGGAAGAGAGGTACTCAAGTAATAGGCAAATCATGAGAACATGAAAATCTGGAATGGTTAGACTGGTTACCAGTGAAAAAGGGAAAACCACAAGGATAAGGGCACAATATTCACTTTAACAAATAATTATTTCTGTATCAAAATAGTTTTTTAAAATCTAGGAAAAACTGAATAGGTACTTAAATATTTTTACCTAAACAGCCTTTTAAAAAAAAACATTTATTTATTTATTTATTGTTATTATACTTTAAGTTCTAGGGTACATATGCACAATGTGCAGGTTTGTTACATATGTATACATGTGCCATGTTGGTGTGCTGCACCATTAACAACCCAAATATCCAATAATGATAGACTGGATTAAGAAAATGTGGCACATATACACCATGGAATACTATGCAGCCATAAAAAAGGATGAGTTCATGTCCTTTGTAGGGGCATGGATGAAGGTGGAAACCATCATTTTCAGCAAACTATCGCAAGGACAAAAAACCAAACATTTCATGTTCTCACTCATAGGTGGGAATTGAACAATGAGAACACTTGGACACAGGAACAGGAACATCACACACCAGGGCCAACGGCCATTTTAAGGAGCATGCTGAAAAAGCCAAATGTGGCATAGAAGATATTGAACTACATTCTGATAAAACTTGTAGGGAAGTCACTCTCAATAAAACCAAACAAACTCAATTAATTCCTTTTTCTTAGAATGAGCATATAGTTGCAATTATAATACAAACATTTCTATTCATAGTCATAATAACCTTATTTTTATAAGATCTAACTTTATTTTTTCAAACTAAACATTGCCTCAAACGTTCCTTCACTACGTTTTTAATAAAATTTGATCTGTGTTTGAGGAAGATTCACTTTAAATGTTTCCTTCTGTGACAACAATTATTACTAGATAATGAGGTTCTCTTGTACATATTTTCTGCCAAAAATCTAATTTTGAATAAATATATTTCCATAAGTGCTGTCTAAAAGTCACATAAAACTGTCTAAGATAGTGAAATGAGTCTCACTGAAATATGTTTGTTTAGAGGACTACTAATGAACAATAGCTAGAAGAAACTATTTTTAAAATTGTTTTCTAAAACATCCTAGTTACCTTTATATAAACATTTTTTCAGAGCTTATTTATTCACATTTGCATACACACACACATACCCTTTTAGTATATTTCTGCTGCACTAACTAAAACACAGTGGGAAATTACTATGTTTAAAATCTTCATCTCTTTGGTTACATATAATGTACCATAACCATCAGGCTTTGTTCAACAGCCTCTAAAGTTTTCAGCATTTTTATGGGGAAGCCATTAGAAGTGGGAGTTAATTTCAGTCTGCAGAAGTATTCTGTTTTGGAATTTGCCAACACCAACACTTTGTCTTTCCTGTCCGCTTATACAACATGCTTGGCAAACTATAATTATCAGTATTTTCCTTTATGGCAGGATAATTATTTGTTATTCTTGCTTAAGCAATAAAAGAACCTAACAGCATTCTCTGCACAAACAAAAAGCATGTGCGCAGGGGTTTGGGCCTGCCTATGTGTACAATTTGAAAAGACCTCCATAACTATTTTACGGAAATCCATTTGAAAGGCTTCGAAAATAAAGCAAGGTGGTTACACTTAAGAGGATCTCCCTTTTCTTAGTTCTAATTACATTTGAACTGCTGATGGTGGTACTAGAGAACAAACGTATCACCAACATGAATACTGGTAAGTTTCTTTAGACCAGAAGCAAAAACCTTTTTGCTACCATTTATGATTATGCAGCTAGGGCACTGAACACCCTGTGTTAAGGTCACTTTAGGGAACTAAAGAGCCAAACTACCAAATTAGCTCATCTGGATTAGTGCAGATTAAGACAAGGATTTATACAGCATTCTTGTTTCAAGGGTACTGGGTACAGACTTAATGAACACCTCAGTAACTGCTTGGAAAACTGAATTGAAGCTGTGATTAAATAAATGCAAACCTTCTAAAAATCTGTTCATCTCTCTTGGGCCCTATGCTAATCTATAAACTTCTTTTTGGCACCAATCCTTCTTACTGCTATAGAGATCCAGAGAATCTCACGGATAAATTAATGGAAACTGGTACAAACTGGTGAATACACACAGGATGCAAAACAAAATCCCCCAGGAGATGATGAGACCTGCTGCAGGTCAGCAAGGCAGAACCCTCAGCTAACTAGAATTTGTAATGTTCCTCCACACAATTACACATTCCTCTGACAAGCAAAAGTAGGACATTGTGGCTTTACCTTGGCATTATACAAACTTTTCTCATTTTTTCCCCTACCAGAGCACATACAGCCCTTAGATAGTTAGATCAACTTTGAAACCACTAAGAGCAATTGTGGTTTCTTTCCTCTGATGAAAAGATTGAAACTGTTACTAAAAAAGATGTCTTTCATAGCGTTGTATTCCAAAAATTGAGAGATATTCTGTCAAAAATGTGAAAAGTCATGGCTATTCTTTATGTGGCCAAGAAAGGAGGATATAAAAAGATGAGAAATCTCACACCTCACAGGGATTAAAGATTGGGAGTAACCCCTTCTTAGCTATTAACATCTACTGAGCAAAAGGAGCTGCCCACCAGCATGCAGAAAGCTTTGAAAATGCTTGCTTAAATGGTTACCCCGTGCCTGCTTACCTCTTCTACATATAAAAGGTAAATGGAACATCACTGGGGGCAGATTGTTCATGCACAATCCATTAATCCTTTGTGATGAGCTCCCTCCCTCTGAGGTTTCTACATCAAATGAGACAATGACTATGAAGGCACACTGAAAATGGTAAAGCTTTATCTGTGATTATCAATGAGTGTCACAGTTTTCTAAGGTATCTTTCGTGGGAAGCGTGGTAGGTAGAAAAAATAATAGCTGGGCCTACATATTTTTTTAGATTCCACAATGTAATTTAGTTCTAAATAAACCAAGGAGTTTCTTTTCCCCCTAAATTTGTTGGCTTCAGGTCAGTTTGGACAGGCAATCCTATTCACCCAACTATTCTTCTCTCCAAGCTTTAAGGGCAGTTTGACTCTGGATTGGAGCTAAATGAAACATGGCTGTGCAGAGTCAGCAATCCTCTTTCTTATGAATGCTTTAATCTCTTTTTGATATTTGTGGTTAATTGGTTTCTATTATAAATGGCTTCACTTCAAGCCACTGATTTATGAGCTTTAGATGCCTACCTGAGGGTCATTAGCCTTCCTCCTAGGACCACCAGAGACCGGCCGCCACCAAAGTATCTCTTTGAAGCCTAGCTCTTATTTCCAGATAACAGTACAAGCTCTGAAACCATTTTAAGATTTGGTAGAGAATTATAACGTGTAATATTGACTTAGAGAAGTGTCCCAAGGCCCACAGGCAGCTCTTCACATTTTCATCAACTCTGTTGGAGAGTTGGTCCAGTTTTGGCATGTTCAGAATCCGCTAGGGTTCTTAGAACCTGAATCTTCTTGGTCTCTTTCAGTCAGGAGAGCTGGCTCCTCTTCTTCTGAGTTCATCAAAATAGATTCACAGTGTGAATGTGTACTTTTTATTGGTAGTGGATATTAATTATCAAGATTAGTAACAGAAACTTAGAATGTATTTCTGGATTCATGTTCTTATTTACACCAGCTGTTCAAAGTCCTGGGATTCTAATCTATTGAGTTTACAGAAGGTTCAATCCTTCTGGCAGCTAAAAGAGGCCAAGGTGACTGCTAGCCTGCCTGAGGAGAAGCATGTGAAATCAAATGCAATTCACGATCAGCAGCACTTATTTTATGACTGGATGGGTAGCCAAGTATACTTTTGCATCCTTTGTGAATTCTAATCAAATACGTTTGAAGAGAAAAATCCTAATAGTTTTTACATTTGTCTTTAAAGCCAATTATATTTTTAACCTAAACAGTAAATTAACTCTTTCAACTGTTTTCTTTTTGACTGAGAATTGATTTGTTCCATTTGAGAGGAATATAAAAAGAATATGGATAGTTGAGTCTTGTTTGAGCTAAAAAACTAAGGCATATTGGTCAATTTCCTTTCCAAACTAGATAAAACTCAAAAGGTGACAAGCAGTTTAGAAAAATAACAATAACAGTGTTCGCTTGACTCAGGTGTGCATAAATTAGTTTGGGAGACTTCACACACATAATGTCTGTGCAAAGAGGGCTTTATTAAAACAGCTTGAAGCTTGGAAGAGTTCATGCATATCGCACAAGTAAACAGACTCCTTTCTTAAATGTCATTAAGTAGAGTCTTTTTGGCAATTTAATTTTATTTTGTAGATACAAAGGGTGAGACTTTAAAAATCAAAATTAATTTAAAAAATATTAGTACTCCTTCAAAGAAGATTAGAATGCCGAACATTCTTTATCCTTTCTATCTGTATGTCACACATCACAGAAAAATATACTGCCAACCAATGTGATTCAACCTCCCGAGAACTGATTTGTAGTAGACTCAAGAATCATTACTGATGAAACCATAATAAATTAGCATTTCTCTCATTTATGCATTTGGTAAGTTACTGGCAGCACAAGAGGAAAACACTAAAGAAATAAAAACGCCCAGATATAGCCTATTGACTTGCAAGCTCACTGTATTTCAGACATAATTTATAAAAAAGCTATGTTTTCCATGTCAAAGATTATTCATTATCTTTAAAATACAGTATTTTTCTCTCTAGGTAAAAAATTCACATGCCTAAAGTGTGAAATGTGGTTGGAGTTAAGCCTAACAAGAGAATTTATTTTTATGTAAGATGTAGAAAGGAATGAGATACTTCTTCATGAAAATGCTCTAAAAATAAAATCCTACATTATTATAACTTGAAAAAAAGAAAAAAGAAAAAAAACTGAAAGGATTGGCTACCCATAACTATAATGTTTAAGTTACTAAATAAAAATAAAAATTTTAAATGTAAGTATAACTATAAATAATTAGAATACCAGCCACCATTTATTGCCCATGTTGAAGTGCCCTAGCACTTGACTAAGTGTGTTACAGTGAATATGGCAATCATTCTTCACAAGTCTATGAGGTAAGTACCATTGAAATTTACTGGTGAGAAACCTGTGCCTATACAGTAACTTGCCAAGAGCCATACAGCTGTCAATGTAAGAAGTCTAATCCTGAACTGACCTGAGTTATTAGCCTCTCAACAGTGTATCTTGCTTAGCCATAAAAAACTGAGCAAGAATCTGTGCATGTAAAGAAAGTATAAGCTTAACCTATAGGAAAGGCTACATAGTCACAATCCTGGCTCAAATGATGGAATAGACATTACTGCTATAGAGAAGGAGAAGGGAAGCATTTGAAATCAAGTAGCCTAGCAGTGCTAACACCTGGGGAAGCCTGCAAATTCAAGGCAGCTGCCTTCCAGCTCGCCCACCGTGTCCTGGCTCTGTCAGCCCTACAAGAAGGTTTGCCCTTAATAGGGACTGACTGAGGACTCTTACAAAAGATAACATCTATGTATGTGGCTAGAGGCAGAAAGCACAAAAAATAATCCTTTCTTTGAGACAGCTGACAATGGATCTTTGCCATTTGGGGGATTGGTAGGGATTTTGACACTAGTTAGGGGGAAAAACTGTCTACCCGAATATGTGTTGATGGTAGACAGCCCCGGAAACAGGCTATAGAGAAGACAAATCCTATTAAGCCAGCTGGGAGGACTGAGAGCAGCTGGTGGGTCTGGAGGCTGCAACAGCTAGGAAAGGCTTGGAAAAATCTGCATTGCAGATAAACCTCAAGAGAAACAGCTGAACTCTTAACATTGCCCCTGCCAGCTTTTCTCCTGAGAGCCGAATGGCCTCAGGTGGTGTAATGTAGGTTGTATATAATTTCCAGGCCTTTCTGGTGACTTTGGATAATATACAATTCCATCTATCATCTTGCTGCTTTTCACCTGTCGATGTGTGTGGGCTTTTTTTGTTTGTTTATTTTTATCTTGGGTAGGAGTGAAACGGGTGGAAAGGAGCAAAGGGGCATAGTAAAGGAAACTGTGCAGTCCCTTCAATGCTCCTTTCATAGGTCTTAGCTTTTGTTTAATGTTAGGCTTTGTCTTTATCAAACTTTACCATTCAGTTTCAAAACAACATCAAGAAAGAACTGAGCACCTACCTTGTTTGTTAAGAAGGCAGTAATGTAATTTGGAAGGTCATAGTAATTACTACTAGTTATATAACTTTTGCTCTGTAAATTATCTTCATTAACTCCCTCAATATCCTAATAAGTTTTTTTATTATTCCTGTTTTATCCACCTGAGGCTTGGTAAATTTCTAATATTTCACAGTTGATGAGGATTTGAACCCAAGGGTATCCAATTTCAAAGTATGGACTTATTCCACTACATTATACTCAATATTTGCTAAATGCCTGTTATGTGCCTGACATTCTGCTTGCAAAAAAGGAATAATTTACTAGCCATAGCCTCCAGAAATTTCTGTTCTGTTGAAATGAAGGCAATTGTAATAAATGGGTTTTTTTAAATACAGGCAGTAATTATAAAACATTTCTAAAACACTTGATTTTTTCTGGAATGTGTTCCCAATAGCAATTTGGAATTCTGTAAACAAAATAACTGTAATTAAAGTCTGATATATGATCACAAGAAAAATAAATGTCTAATTAAAAGGAGAAGGTGCAAATATGGTTTTGATGATCCAGAGGATGGATGGGATTTTGATAAGTGGAACCTTGGTTGGGATGTCAGTTAGGTACGCTTTTTGGGTGAAGAGAAGAGAATAAAGTATCAGCTGATCGATAACATTGTCTGAGCAACTATTCTGTACCAGTCTGTGCAGTGGGTGCTGGGGTTCAAGTTAAGAACAGGACAGACAGAAGGCCGGGCACGGTGGCTCACGCCTGTAACTCCAGCACTTTGGGAGGCCGAGGTGGGCAGATCACAAGGTCAGGAGTTTGAGAACAGCCTGGCCAATATGGTGAAACCCAGTCTCCACTAAAAATACAAAAATTAGCCGGGCACGGTGGTGGATGCCTATAGTCCCAGCTACTCTGGAGGCTGAGGCAGGAGAATCACTTGAACCTGGGAGACAGAGGCTGCAGTGAGCTGAGGTTGCACCACTGCACTCCAGCCTGGGTGATGGAGTAAGATTCAGTCTCAAAAAAAAAAAAAAAAAAAAAAAAAAAAGAATAGGACAGACACTCATGGAGATTCTAGTCTTGTAGGAAGATGGGCACTGATCTGATAAATGCTAAAGTGAGAGAAGTATAGGGGCTCTAAAGTACATAATGGTCAAGCCTAACAGACCAGATGATGAGAGGCTTAATCTGAGACCCAGTCAATGAGCAGGACTTCAGTAAGCAAAAGAGAGGAGGGTGGGAGTGGGGAGAGATGGGAGGCAGCATAGAGAGAGAGTACCAGGCCAAAAAAATGCAATAGCTGCAGGAAAATCACCTCAGGATGGACCTAGAGAGTCAGGCAGAGGCAAGAGCATGGATGGCCTTATGGCACAGTTTATTCTGCACTTTAGGGTGAATGCTATGGGAAGTATTGAAAGGTTTAACCACAGAAATATCATGATTAGATTGTATTCTGAGAAACAGTCCAGCTACCACGTGTACAATGGTTCCTGTGAAGCAAGAGTTGATACAGGAAGCTGTTGCAGTCATCAGGGTTCAAGATGATGAGAGACTGAACTAATACAGTTCATATGAGGATAAAGAAATGAATGGATTTGAAGCCTGTTTAGAAAGTAGAACTGAATGGAACTTGGTAACTGATTGGACTGGTATATTTTTGGTAACAATTTTAATATAAAACTGATTTATATACAGAACAATGATGAAATGATGGTTTGGAATCTTTGAAAATAAATATAAAGTTATAAAATTGTCAAACAAGTGATTAAGTTTGACTGTAAATAATAGAAAAACCTCAATTAACAGTGGCTTAAACAAAATAGAAATATATAATAAGAATATCTCATATTAAAAATGGCTGCTGAAGCTCCAGTCACTAAGTCTGAATTCCCACCAGAAGAAAGGAGGAAGAAGTGAGGAAGAGCACACTTACTCCATTTAAGTAGTTGATACACATTTTACACTAAACTTCTTTTCCAGCTTACTGGCCAGAACTTAGTCATATGGTCACACAAAAGGAGGCTGAAATTCTGGATCTTTTTCTGAATGGCCAAGTATCCATTAATCTCCCAAAAGCAGGAGTCCTATTTTTACTGAAGAATAAAGAGAGAATAGGTATTGGGGGCAAAAGTAATCTATACCACATTAATTATTGGCCTTAGGTATGAGTTAGAAAAAAGACTTGTAAATTGCGCCACCTTTTTGCAACAACAGAATATTAAAGCATAAAACACATCAAAATGAACTTGCTTTGAGTTAGCACTTCATGTTTTGCCTAAATCTCCAAGTACATTTCTAAATTTCAATTACCATTCAGATGGGCTGGGTAGGTTAAACAGAGCCTCACCATCAGTAAATATGATTTTCTACTGCAACAAAGCAGCCTCAGCTATGCCAATATTTGAGCATAGTTGTTTATGGTTTCATTTCCTTTACTTTTAATAGGGGCCATAAAAAGCCAAACAAATGCATTTTATTCGCATTCCTTTGCATAAGGCCTTGAATTTAAAGTATGTCATGTCACCAGATCCATTAACATTTAACTAGGGTTGGTGACTTATCCTCTGCAAATAGTCAACGTTAAAATGTAATAACTGCATGCAGAAAATAAGAGTGAATAGCAGTCATATATCTAATTGTATATGCATCACGCTGCATACATTCACATGGTGTGCTTTGCCTGTCTGATGTGTTTTCAGTTTATTCCTAAGAATAAAGGCTATCAATAAAGATGCTGTATTTTAATAATTTAAGGAAAATACACCTTTTATCATATCCACAAATGGTTTCCAGTGCGTTGAAGTAAAGGGTCACTGTGATCCTTAACTTTCTCTCTACATTTAATCTCCTCTTCAATTTTTACAATTAAGCCACTTTACTGTTTTTCTTTTCTCTTTTTTTTTTTTTTTATTATACTTTAAGTTCTAGGGTACATGTGCACAACATGTAGGTTTGTTACATAGATATACATGTGCCATGTTGGTTTGCTGCACCCATTAACTCGTCATTTACATTAGGTATATCTCCTGATGCTATCCCTTCCCCTGCCCCCTACCCCATGACAGGCCCTGGGGCGTGATGTTCCATGCCCTTGTCCAAGCGTTCTCACTGTTCAATTCCTACCTATGAGTGAGAACATGCAGTGTTTGGTTTTCTGTCCTTGTGACAGTTTGCTCAGAATGATGGTTTCCAGCTGCATCCATGTCCCTGCAAAGGACATGAACTCATCCTTTCTTATGGCTGCATAGTATTCCATGGTGTATATGTGCCACATTTTCTTAATCCAGTCTGTCACTGATGGACATCTGTGTTGGTTCCAAGTTTTTGCTATTGTGAATAGTGCCAAAATAAACATACATGTGCATGTGTCTTTATAGTAGCATGATTTATAATCCTTTGGGTATATACCCAGTAATGGGATGGCTGGGTCAAATGGTATTTCTAGTTCTAGATCCTTGAGGAATTGCCACACTGTCTTCCACAATGGTTGAACTAGTTTACAATCCCGCCAACAGTGTAAAAGCGTTCCTATTTCCCCACATCCTCTCCAGCATCTGTTGTTTCCTGACTTTTTAATGATTGCCATTCTAACTGGTGTGAGATGGTATCTCCTTTTACTGGGTGCTTCATGTCCTAATCTTACTGAGAAAGCAGAAACTTTCAATTAACTGAAGCCAAATAAAATCAATAATAGTTTTGTGGCAGCTAATTAGTACCACTAAATTATACTCATTTTAACATAAATATTCATATTCTTAATATTGCCAAGAAAAGGATCACACACATTAAGTCATATATTCTATGCCAAACCTAAATTTCACATTTATTTTTACTTAGCTGAGAGTCTATCAACTACATTCTTGGTCTGCTTTCAACTTTGTCTTTCTGTGAGGTGAAAAATATATCCATGTGCAATTGCTTATTTTAATACTGCTACCACCATATAATTTCTAGTTCTTCTGAATTGTAGAAGGAGTTTTACTTTTTGCCTCTCCTTGGGATCACCTTGTAATTCCTATTCAGTAGGGAAGGGGTTTTCCTGTAACTAGTTAATCTCGAGGTTTTCATTTATTTGTTACTCTGGATCCATGAGAAAGTCTTATATATAAAGACAGTTGACATTTATAGTCTACATTTTACAATCTGTACTTGTGTGTTCCATCTCAACACTGAGAATTAGATCTTATCATTATTTTACAGAAAATAAAGGCCCAGGAAAGGAATTTTTCCAACCAGGTAGTTAATACTAGAGGTAGAGCAATGAAATAATAAGTGCAAAAGATTGCAGTGCAAACATATACTGTTATTATGATTATTCAGAGTAAAAAATATGAAATGTGATCAGTGATAGGAGAATTCTTACACACACACTTCTTCTATTAAGTATCAGTAAATGACAAAATTGTCAAAAATACAGTGTAATCTTAGAAGAAATTTTGAAGATATTCTAGACATCAAATGCAGATGGGCTGAGACAGAAAGAGAAAAAACACAGGGAAACATGTTTTTTTTAATAGTAGGACCCCAAAGAAACCTGAGGAAACCCCAAGCTTAGAGTAATCAAATGCAGAGTCCTAGAGGACTATGGGAGCAATATCATGGCAATTCATTAAGAAACTTACTCAGAACAATTGAGACCCCTCTTCTTCTCCCTTGCTACTACATTTGACCCTTGAAGCCTTCATCCTCAAAATAAGAACTAGTCTTTAATGAAAGCATGTGATCAGTTTTGGAACCTGGGCTAATACAGATAAATCCAGGCAGAACTAAAACACATGGTGGATGTGTGAAGATCTTAATCTGCTCATTGCCAGCTTGCCAGCTCTTTCTCCATACTTCCTCTGGGATGCCTGCTTTTTTTTTTTTTTCATCTGTCACTGAGGCTGGAGTGCAGTGACACAATCATAGCTCACTGCAGCCTTGAACTCCTGGGCTCCAGTGATCTTCTCATATCAGCCTGTCAAGTAGCTGGGACTACAGGTGAGAGCCACCATATTCAGCTAATTTGTGTGTGTGCATATAATTTATATATAATATATATTAATTATATATTAATTTTATATAATATATATTAATTTCATATCAATTCATATATTATATATAAATCATATGTGTGTACATATAATATATAAAAATTATATATTATATAAAAATTAATATATAATTATACATAAATTATTATATTATATATAATTTATGTATAATTACATATTATTTATTTTTATTTATTTATAATTTGTATATAAACAAATTATATATAATTTATATATAGAATTTTTATATATATAATATATACACACATACATATTTTGTAGAGACGGGGGTCTTGGTGTGTTGCCCAGGCTGGTCTTGAACTCCTGGCTTCAAGTGATCCTACTGCCTCAGCCTCCCCAAAGTGCTGAGTTTACAGATGAGAGTTACTGTGCCCTGCTGACACCTGCATCTTGACAGATTCTGCCCTATGATCCTCAACTAGTTCTTCATTCATTTTTTTAATTAAAAAATACAAGTTAATAAAATAAAAACTTCAAAATCAAGATTTTTGAGAAAAATAAGCAGCACAAATAATAACAATACATTTTAAGAACCACTCGAGGAAACAGAGGTGATTCAGGAAAGAAGAGAGAACTTAATTTTTCTCAGAGAGATTTGAAAGAATGTTATTTATTATACTTTAAAAATGAACATCCTTTTAAAATGAATTATGGAAAAGTATCAATCAGAAAATAAGAAAGAATTCTTGGAAATTAATATATGACCACCTAATAATTTGAATTTAAATTGATTATATAATTTGAATTGATTTTTAAAAATAGAATTAGCAGGACTAAAGGTAAAATTGATGATTCAGTTGACAAAAAGGAAAAAAAAAACCTAGAATGGAGAAAAAGTGAAAAAATGACTTAAAATATTTGAAAAAGGAGACATTATAGATTCCGGTGGTTCCATATTTATCATTAGGAATCCCCTAATCACAGAACAGAGGCAGGAATAGCAAGAAAAATCAAAGAAGAGCAAACCACAATTCCTTTGAATTAAAAAGATATCATTAAAAACAGTCTGATTGCCAAATAGGTTAAATGATAAAAGACTTTCATCTGGACACATCATTTTCAAGCTGCACAAAATTCCTAAAGCCTACTAAAAAGAAAACCATCAAAGTATTTCACAAAAGAATGAGAATATGACGTATTTCAGGCTTCATATCAATAACACTGGATGCTAAAATGTAATGGAGCAAAACTGCATAGCTGATCAAATTATCAATCAAGTATAAGTACCGTGTGAATATATAGTTTAAAACATGTAAGAACCCAGATTTATCAGTGACTGGCCACATACGAATAAATGCCTTCAAAAGGAAATACAGAAAAGATAACATGAGATAGAAGACACTGGGAGACACGAATATAGCCTAAAATGAGGGTAAGTCGGTCATGACTTGTGGGCCAAATACAGCCACCATCTGTTTTTGTAAATAATGTTTTATTGAAACACAGCCGTGCCTATTCATTTACTTATTGTGTATGGTTTCTTTTGTGCTACAATGACAGAGTACATTGTAGCTGCGATAGAAACTGTGTAAGCTGCTGTGATGGTGATTAGATGACCCTCAAAGCCAAGAATATTTACTATCTGCCCCTTTAAAGAAAAAGTGTGCTGAATCCAGCTTAGAAGAAGAATTAGGTTGAAAAGGCATTAAAGTCTCTGGATCTCAACACTTAGAATATTTTCACTTGAAAAGCAGGAGTTGGGAAGACACAAGATTACCTTTACTTTTCAGTGGTTCTGATTATAGTGTTTGATTCAACAGGGAAATATATTTTTTGAATATATTCAAAATATTTTTGAATCAACATAAACAAAATACAGAATGCTTAATTATAAATACAGAACGGAATACATTCATAATAAACTTTGACAATATAAAAATTATAATAACCTAACAAATAGAGGGGAGTGGGAGAAAGTGTTAGTGTGCTAAATTTCTCAGTTTTTATTGTAGTAAATCAATAGATACTGTCCAAAGTTAAGAAATGGAAGTATACTATTTACAACTAAAATGGTAATCAGAAGATCTCTTGGGGAATAGCAATTATCAAAATGGTTTTCACTGGGATGTGAGACTGGGGGATGCGAACAAGGAGGAAGACTTTCACTTTCTTTTGGCTCTCTTGTTTGGTTTGTTTTTAAACTTTTATTTGTTTACTGTAAGTAGGTATTACTTTAACTTAAAAATGATAATTGTTATTTTTTTAGACTTTAAATTCTTGTAGAAGGAGATAGAAAACGAACAACTTTGGCATTATTGACATTTCGAGCCAGATAACTCTTTATTGCAGAAAGCTGTTCATTGTAGGAGAGTTAGCAGCATCCCTGGCCACCTCTACTCATTAGATGTCAGTAGCTCTTGCTCCAGTTATGACAATCAAAAATGTCTCCAGACATTTCCAGATGACTCCTGGCAGAGGGGCCCACAGGTTAGGGAAAAAGCCTAGGCTTTGGGGCCAGACAGACCTGAATTTTATTTCAGACCCCACAAACAATTAGCTGTTTGTCTTTGGAAAATGGACTTACCCTTGCTAAACCTCATTTTCCTCTTCTGTGAAATTAAGCTTAAAAACAAAACAAAACAAAAACAAACAAACAAAAAGAAACCAAACAGTCTTATGAGACTTTTTTGTTTTGTTTTTTCATAATCTAGTAAAAAGGTATGTAATTGGCAAATAATATGCATTAAATAAACAGGAGTCATTACTATTTTAACTCTAATTGTAATAATGACCATGAAGAGGACAGTAGCAGGTGGAGTGAAAACTCTGTGCTAAGAATAGTGGGCGAGGAGGAGAGTAAGCCTAGGCCTCAGATGCCTGAGTGAAGGTTCTGGTTATGCTCCAGAGCAGCACTCTTCAATCAAACCCAGTGTGATAATGGAAATGTAATATAATATATAATGTTCTATAAAAAGAATGTGGCTATCAAGTGCTTGAAATGTGGTATGACTAAGGAAGTCAACTTTCAATTTTTAAAATTTTTATTAATTTGAGGCCAGGGATGGTAGCTCACGCCTGTAATCCCAGCATTTTAGGAGGCCAAGGTGGGTGGATCACCTGAGGTTGGGAGTTCGAGACCAGCCTGACCAACGTGGAGAAATGCCGTCTCTACTAAAAAGCAAAATTAGCCGGGCATGGTGGCGCTTGCCGGTAATCCCAGCTACTCTGGAGGCTGAAGCAGGAGAATCACTTGAATCCAGAAGGCAGAGGTTGTGGTGAGCCAAGATTGCGCCATTGCACTCCAGCCTGGGCAACAAGAGTGAAACCCCGTCTCAAAAAAAAATAAAAATAAAAAAATCCTAATTTGAATTTAAATAGCTGCATGTGGCTAGTGGCTACCGTATTTATTAGCTGGCACTGTTTGAAATAGCAAATGAGAGTCACTAAAGGGGGAAAAACACAACTGGAAGGGTGTTCTAGTTTGTCTGGAAGATTAAGGTAGTGATGGTGTTTGGGGAAGGCAGACCAGATAAACACACTTCAGTAGCCCTGCTGTGCTAATAAGAGCATAGATGGGGTGGTAGAAAGGAGAACTGGGGAAGAGATGGGCAGCTGCACTGAGCATGGCCTTGGTGGACCCATTCCCATGGGTGTCTGCCTCAGGACACCTAACCTATGATGACCTCAGGGGCTGCTTGACCCTAATTCAGCAGCCCCTGAGGTCATCATTTTCTTTATATATGTTCCCCTTCCATGTCTACACCTGAGACCAGAACTCAGATCCAGTTTAAAGTTTTTCTTTACAAGCTCTTTTAATTATCCTAACAACAGGCAAATCACAATGCCTATGTTTTAAAATGTTTCTCCGTAGATGTGCTCTTTTGAAACCTTACTAATTTTTTTTGCTATCCTGAATTCTTACTGAGTTACCATTCACTTAAAACTCTGTGGAACTCAGAACTGAACAATGAGTTCTTATTAATTTATCCTTCTTTCAAATGTGTTTTAAATCAATAATATTTTATTATTTCATTTCCTGTGATATATTTAGCTTTATCTGCTTTTAATGTTGAAACATTTTAAATCATTTCAGTAAAGACTGTGCTATTTTTACTAGTATTTACATAAATCCATGCCACACTAATCCAGACTTCGAAGGGCAGGAGTCTTTTAAGGTAGGGCAATCCACTTAGTAGAGGTCGCCACTGCCTTAGACAGGTTCCTTATTTTAGCAATCAAGTCAGTGCATTATTAAAATATTATAGATTAGGACAATACACTCATTTATCTGCTTTAGCTTCATAGTAGTAGGAACTAAAGTCTCTGGAGTCAGAACAAGGATGTGTCCCAGGTTTACCATTTTCTAGTGCAGTGACTTCAGTAGGTCACTTGCATTCTTCAAACTTCAGTATTTTCATCTATAGCAAATATAATAACAAGGTCTGCCTTTCCTGTTCCAAACACCATTGTGAGCTTTGGAACACTACATATTAGAAAATGTTTCATATTACTTAAAAGTGGTACAGAAGGTTTTTTTTTTTTTTTTTTTTTTGTCCTTAAAATCTAAATGCATCTTCTTAGAACTGGTTGCATTATTCTGACAATTTTATAATTCACAGTCTATACCCTGGTTGTGTTTGCGAACTTAACATAGGGAGCTTACTCCATTAAGCATGCACACATTGCATGCTTAATGTAATATATTACATGCATTATTTCTCTTTTATCTCTTGGATTATCCACTTTCCTACCGAGGAAAAGTACAGCCAGAATTACATGAATTTCTAAGGCTCATGAGTTCTTATATGATTTTTAAAATGTTTTGATTGTTAGATCTCATATTTCCTCAAATGTCATCTTGGAAAGTCAATTATTTTAGGAATTTATGCTCCCACTATTTAAAGTATAGGTAGTCTACTTAGGTTTTGTTTTTAGATTCTGAAGTACCACAAATTTTCCTAAAGTTATGTTCAAAATTATCTTAATTAGTGGCTCTTGGGCACTATGTCAGAAGAATCCTTAATGCTTGATGTTTCACCTTATTCTGTATATGTTAACATGAAATTTTACCATGAGAAAATCGTATAAAAAGCAAGAAAATAGTTTTAAAGAAAACTAAGTACAACCATTGTTCACCTGGGAAATAAAATGTATAAAATGTAGATCTTCCCAAAAAGAGACGTCATTTCTTAAGTTCCTACACATGGTGAAGAAATATATTTTGGTTATAATGCATTAAATGGAGTATTTTTTCCTTAGTAATTGCCATAGGTGGATCAATGTACATCTGGCTTTTTAAAATGGTCATAATGTAGTCATTAACACCAGGAGAGAATCTGAAAAAAAGGTTAATGCAAACCATCTGAGGCAGACCCAAGTGGAACCCGCAAAACAAAACAACAACAAAAACAAAAAACAAAACTTACTCAGAATTCTATTTTGAGAAAGGGAGACAATCTTGGAAGACCAGAGATGATTCTGTGCTACCCTGAGACTCTTAACAATTGAATGCGTGGGTATAGTATTCAAATTCTGCAAATAGTCAATTCCAGCTTGATTATGCAAAGAAGACCAGTGCTGTCCATTATAGAAAGAATAGACTGACACATGCACATACCCATGTACAACACTCATTTTCTTAGCTTCGACTTGGCATGTGCATCTAGAGTATTTTCTAGGTAGACAACATATAGAGTACCATGGTGGCTGTTAACATGGCTTCTCTCCTAAAGGACCTTGCCTAAGTGTTCTTGAGGAAATGTGATTATCCATTTAACTTGACTTCACATAAAAACTAATTTGATACTTCACTACAATTTTAAATTTCTAGTTTCTAAGGACTTTTCCCATGCCTATGTGACTGTTTAAGTACACACCAAATTATAAAATGATAACAAGGTCTAGAGACTTGGTCATGGCATCGTCTAGAGAGAGAACTAGCCCCTTAAGCAAAGGATAAATGCTAACAAGGATGAGGACACCACAGATATTTAACATGCACTTGAGCTATTCTGCCTTGAAGGATGGGTATGTTATATTTATTTGATTTTTTTCTTAGATATTTTATAGCTACAATGAGTGATGTGAAGGTAATCAAACAGGTCAGTGCTCTCAAGTTCCCATAGCTAAAAGAGATGACTAGAGTTACAGTCTAGCACTGGAGGCAGAAAGGTAACATTCCTCCTGACAGAGTCTGTCAAGGCTTTTTATGAATACTTGGCCCCTCTGAACACTCTGATTGTCTACACACAGATGAATTCTCCTGTAGAGTTCTGACAAATCCCTCAGAGGGATGCAGGTTGCTGTCACCAACCAAAACAGTCCACCACAAAAAAAGTGATTTCAACGGAAAAAAAAATGCTTTCCTGAAGTCAGAGACTATCTTCTGTTTCCCTATGGCTTTAAGCAGAATCACCCAGGGCTTTTAGTAGGAGTGGGTGGCAAGAGGATGGAAAGTGAAGACTCAGAAGCTTCCCACAGAGGAGTGTGAGAGTGTGATGGATGTCAAGAGCTAAGGGGCCAGAGAATTTAGCAGCTCAGTACTGTGCTGGAAATCCAGGCAGAAAGGACATTAAAGTCCAAAGAAATCATGAGGCAGGAAATAGAACTGGAGTTAAGAAATGGACACAGGGTTATATAGAACCACATCCCCAAACCCAAGCCACCGAAATTCATGATATGGCATAATAAGCACTGAGAATGGGCAGAAAGAATATAATGCCAGTAGCTCATTTGGGTTGATTTAATGGATTTTTCATAAAACAACAGCTGGAATTTTAAAACTCAGGAGTAGAGAGGCAATTCACTCTTTCCATCAAAGAGGTTTAAAAGTATGCTATGTTGCTGAATAAGAAGAGCTCACTTCAGACTTGCTCACCAACCACTCCTCCAATCATTTCTCATTTTTCTTGAATGGACATTTGCCTTCTAGCCTTTTACTAATCAAAACATGGTCTCCATGGACCAGCAGCAACATTACCCGGTAGCTTGTCAAAATATAGAATCTCAGGCCCCTCTTTAGACTTACTGACTGAGTCTGCATTTTAGTAAGATCCCCAGTTGACTCTTCTCTGCTTTAAAGTTTAAGAAGCAAATATCTTAGCATCTACTCTTACCCTTTTATAATTCATTCTCTGTACAGCTGCCTGAGTAATTTTATTTGTTAGTCCACTGATTAGTTCCACTCTCTAGAAGAAAAGTTCCATAAGGGCAGGAAAAGGGGGTGGAATTGGGTATTCAATTAATATTCATTGAATGAATATCCTTCAGTCTAGGGTAAAGTCAAGATGAGATATTCTAGGTTTCACGTATTTTTTCTTTGCCACTTCAAAAGTCTCACTCTCTTTTCCCTTGCTCTTATTTATAAGGAAGCTACATTTTGCATGGCAAGCCCAAATCCTTGTCCACATTCTTTATACCCTTTCCTTTAGAACATTTTCTATAAATTTGTCCTTTTTCTGATTACACATGTAGCACCCCTCTCTATCTGCCCCTGCCTTTGGCTTGCGATTTTCCATATTAATAAGCAGCAAAAGCCCACTGAAGTCACCACTTTCTTGCTTTTCGTATTTTATCTCTCCTTTCTTTGAGTTCTGGACTTCTTAAGTGTATTTTCCTATTGTTTTCATATCCTTATTTACTCACTCATTTCTCAAGATCTTGTTTCTTTCTCTACAATTTGACTGGTTAGAGTCAGACCCAGATTTAAAACTAGACCTAAAATACATGTGCAACTCTCTGAGTCTCTGTCCCTTCATTAGTAAAGTGGGTATCATAGAATCGACATCAGAGGTACTGTGATAATTAAAGTGCCTTTCACAGATGCTGGCACATGGCAGGTGCTAACGTAATTTCAAATTCTCCTTGGAGGAAAGCCGAGGCTCATTTTGAAACCACCAAATTTTATCTGTCTAGGAATTTGACAAAATAGAATACAGTGATTTTGTTGTAACTATCCATTGGAAATTATTTAAAATATTGTGTGAGAGTAATGTGCAAACTATTCCACTGCAGCATTACGGTGATAGTGAAAAACTGGAAACAGTAGGAAAAAAAAATGTCCAATCTTTAAGTGAGAGAATAGTATGCAGGTAGCAAAATTTGTAAGAAATGCTTAAGACACTGCTGCATGAAAAAAGGCAGAATTCAAAATTATATCCTTATGATTTTGATTATGAAATTTTAAAAGCAATAGGATAAAAAATACATCAAAATGTTTTTAAAGTGCTAACAATAATCTCTGGATTGTGTAATTATGAGTGACTATTATTTCCTTCCTTATACTCTTCTAAATTTTACGAATTTTACAAAATGTGGATTTGTTTTTATAACAAAATAATTATTGAAATAAATAATAAACCAGCAGCATTTTCTTTATTCTCATTCTTCAGTTTTTCTGGAAATTTTCAGTTTTAACTTTGTTTTCTGTAACCTTCCCTGTCCTCTTCCTTCTTTGCTTTTTTAAAAAATTCTTCATTCAACTTTAATTCTTGTCCCTTATTTTGCATCTTAAATGCAGGTACTGCCAAGAGATTCCCTCTGGTCCTCTTCTTATCCTTCTTGTTAATGTCACCCACGCCCTCCCTCCCTAACTTCCCTTCTCAGCTTTGGATCTGCATGTTCTGCAATCTACGAGCCCAGTCCACCCACATATCCAGCCTCATGTCCTAAACATACCTCTTCATTTTTTATTCACGCTCTCACTCATTCATTTAGCATTTATTGGCTGTCTGCTATGTACTAGGCATTTTGCTAGCGACTAGAGATACAATAAAAATAAAAGAACTCTTTCCTCGTGTAGCTCTCAGCTACTTTCTCCCTTTGCTTTTTTCAGTTATCAAATTGAAACTTCAGAGTCACCTTTGAGTCCTTCTGCTGTTCATTCCTCCTACCAATCAAGCAATTGTTCTACTCTGTATATGAACTTGAGCTCAGAAGCATCTTTCATTATCATGACCTCTTTTTCATGTCCACAGTCAATACCCTCTTTGGACTTCTGTTTTTCCCCTGGGATTATTCTATGACAGCTTCTGAAGTGATGCTTTATTCAACATGCTCTCACTCACAGTTCTGATTTATCTCACACAGAGCTATAAAACAAATAATCTGAAAACACAGTTTGATCATAGTAGTCTCCTGCTCAAACTAGTCAATAAATTCCCACTGAATAAGAAACAAATCTCCTCGACTGGCATTCAAAGCCCTCTTCCAATGTATTAAGTTGAACTGAATGAAATTTTCTAATTTTATAATTCAAAAAAGATGAATATTAGCCATTTCATATGATACAACTTTATTCTCTAAGAGATCTGTTTTTCTGCTCTATACTCTAGAATATGAATGAGATCAGTCTGTGCTTTCCCAGCGTGTTCACTTCCTTTGATTCCTTTGCTAGTGTTTGTTCTTTCTGGAGCTCCTCCATACGTGTCTCCCCCTTGAATACTTCTATTCATCCCCAAGTTCCACCTCAAAACACTCATGCTCTATGAAGTATTTCCTGTTGAGTCCCATTCCAATGATTAGAATTCATGCCCTGTAATGAAGTTCCTTAACAAATTATCCATAATATGGTATATATACACCATGGAATACTACACAGCCATAAAAAGAATGAAATCATGTCCTTTGCAGCAACATGGATGCAGCTGGATCCATTATCTTAAGCAAATTAATGCAGAGCAAAAGAAAACCAAATACCGCATATTCTCACTTATAAGTGGGAGCTAAACACTGGGTACTTGTGGACATAAAGATGGCAACAATAGACACTGGGGACTACTAAAGGGCAGAGGGAAGGAAGTAGGAAGAGTTGAAGATGAACTATTGAGTACTGTGTTCAGTACCTGGGTGACAGAATCATTGATACCCCAAACTTCAGCATCATATAATATACCCAGGTAACAAACCTTCATGTACTCCCTGAATCTAAAATAAAATCTGAAAAAAAAATGTATTTGTCTTTCTTATGGTACCAATGAGCCTTGGTACCACTTCCTCACCTTATTTTGCTGACTCCAACTGAGCTCCGGAAATGTTCTCCTGCAAATACTCCTTTGCAAGTAGAGAATCTTAATACATATTTGTGTAATTGTTAGCATCTTCAGTGATTTTTCTGAGTTAGTTATCCTTGAGGTTGAATTGGTATTTTTACTCTGCCCATGGCCCTGTTGCCTGCTTGTTTATTTATTTTGGACACCTGAACATTCTTCTGCCATTATTTCACTTTAAAAAGAAAAAAAAAAAAACCCAAACACTTGCAAGTTATAACATCAGTTATGCTACATAGCACTTGGTTTCTCTAATTTTCTTATATAGATTATGCAATTCAAAATAACACTTCACTATAATGACATGAAAAAATGCTTTATGAATACATTTATTTTAAAACTTTCTAATTTATCTTTGACGTTCATTCTTAAAGAATAAAGTTCTTCAAGTTAAATATAAAAATTAAAATATAATAGAGCTTGAATATTAGTTAAGTATTTGAGGACATATTCACTTCTACCATAGATAAATAGGATACAGAGAGAGAGAGAGAGATCTTGATTTATACTTGCAGATAAATCAAGATATTTGCAAGTATACTGTTTTAACCTTACTGCATGGAACATGAAGACAATGACTAGGTACCAAAAATATGCCAGAAAAAAAATGTGGTAAAATTTAGTGTTTAATATGAAGGACTTTGGGGCCAGACTTGGGTTTGCCCAACTGTAGTCTCAATTCCTTTATCTGTAAAATGGAGACCATTCTTATCTCCCAGGATTATAGGGAGAGCTAAAGGAGATAATATATGTTAAGGACTTAGGATATTGTCTGTCACATAGTTAATAAAAAATTATACTTTTATTAATAAAAGTAAATGACAGCAAGAAAGAACAGTATTCGCTAAAACCATATGATTCTAGAAGTTTCTTGATAGATTCCTTAAATATATACAAAAGATTCTATCTATCTATCTATCCATCTATCTATCTATCTATCTATCTATCTATCTACCTACCTCTCCTTAAATGCTTTGTTGCTCATTATGGACTGGTAAGTATGACATCATTTCTCAAATTACATTTATAGAGAGGGGTGGGGGGAAAGGCCTCCTCCCCTTTGCTGCAGCAAAATGTTGGCCAAAGACATGAAAAGCAATAAACAATGTCAAGCCTGGGAGTGGTATTTAGGAAGCGTCCATAAGCAAAGCTCAGGCTGCAGTTTGGCATATGTCCCCCAGCTGATGAAAGTGAAAGGGGGCATTTCAAGAATTCTTTCCATTTTAATCTGAAACCAGAAAAATCCTTTTCTATACAGCCTAAAGAAATTTATACACACGGTTTGTCACTTTTATATCCAGTTTAATGATCTAATTATTATTTATTAGAAACATGTAATGAATATTTTGGGTAACTAAAAAAATGACCAGATGTCTGTTTCACAGTGTATAATTTTAAGAAAGGCAAGAACAAAAAATCAATGGGGGAAAATGCTGACAAATTCATTTATTCATGAAATAATTAAATAAATATGTACTGAATTCCTACTGTGACCCAGGTACTATACTATGTGTTAAAAATATAAGTGAAAAAAAAAATGAGTGAAATCAGTAACGGAATTAACCCATCACAATATTGACTAGAAAAATCATGATATAGGTCCCAGAATTTGACTCCAGTAGTCAAATTCTGTTCTGATTTGACCACTCAATCTACTATTTTAATAAATTCATTTTTTATTATATGCATTTTGTCAGCATACCACTAGATGAATTTTTAACTGGTCCTCCAAAATTTAGATGTCAGAGGCCTGTTGGTGAGATCGTATGCCCCTTCTTCCAATATCCAGACAAATCCTAACAGAACTTATTAGTTCCTATTGACAACGCATTGGAGTCATTTTTTAGCAGTTAAATAATTTCACCCTTTTCCAATTCATACACATATCCTAAAGTTCAAAATTAATATAATGAGTTGCTGAATGAGTCTGAAGATTAGGAAATAGATCTTCATGTGAAATATACGCTCTCTGGATTTAATTAGTTGGGAAAATACCAAATAGATTTTTTTTCCACCAAACATAAATATTTTGACTTACTTTGAGTGAAATCTTTTAAAAAGACAGAGTGGTCTCAAGAGTTTTACAATATCTAGGAGAAACAGTCCTATTTGGGGGATTTCATACACGATTCCACTGAGTAATTTCTGAGGAAAAAGTGCAATATAATTTTATGTGTCTCAAGACTAGTATTAGCTTTTGTTCAATATCTGAAATAATGCAATTTCCTTTCTTAGAACACACTGATTTATTTTAACGAATTCATTCTCCTGTTCAAAAATCTTTATGTGATGCTGCCTACACTCTGGAAGGCTGAGGACAGTGTCATCTACCCCTTCCCTCTCTCTCCCATAATAATTACCTACAGCAGCAAGGCTCTTAAGAAGTGCTTGTGGAATGAATAAATTAAGGTTCTCATGATTATACATTGCAGATATTAACAAAGGACAATGTATTACTCTGCTACAAATATTCACACTCACAGGTGTACACTCGCATACTTACAATATTTCAGGGTAAGTAGTTGGACATTATTTTCAGGTATATTTTTTAAAAACTAAACTAATTGTGTAAAATGCTTTGGACCGACAGTCTGGAGAGGAAATATTATACGTAGATCCCAAAGAAAGGCTTAAAAGGTGTTACTGATCTTCTTCTCAGCAGGGCAGAAAATGTCTTCCATTTTTTAAAGGCAAATTACAAATATAGGTTTTATTGACATTAATAGGTGTTAAAGACGGTCTTAAAGAAAAGGTAATATCCATAGTAGTCATCTCAAATCGATATATATCCTGATGCTGAATTTCAAAATTAATGTTTTTCATGTAAGGCATGAGGCCCAGGATCAAATGGATTCAAGTGCATTCATGGTAAGATGAAGGATTACTTTCTTATGCTGTCAATTCCAAATAAAGCAAATGTAAAATAAGTTCTTTCAAGAACTAACAACCTCGACCTTTAAATATATCCATTGCTAAAGACTGAAATGTAGATAAAGAAGTTACAGTATTTTATTTGTAAAGCCAACAATACTGAGTCATCCCTGGGCTTTCGTCTCTAGCACCCATTCTACCTGGGAAGGGCAAGGCATTTCATTTAACCATTTTAACAAATCACTTAGCAGGATTCGTTCAGATAAAATCATTACTTAGCATATTTCTCTTAAATTCAAATTAATGAATTTTCATTTAGATGGAGAATTTTGGACTTAAAATAAAGCTGTTACAACGATAAAATCTCCAAATAAGCCAAAAACGTTGATATTTGTTAATAACTTGCAACATAGGCAAAAGATACAATTTTTTTGTCATCTTCTAATCAAAACAACCTTAGATAATAGAAGTATCTGCATAGAAAATGGTATATGCAATAGACAATGATCAACTTAAGCTTAAGGATAAAAGACCAATCATAGATAAATTAATTTAAATAAAAACATTCCAATTCTCCCCTGATTTTCCCTCATTAAGACATCCAAACAAAACATGTGGTACCTTTTAATTTTCTGAATGAGTAGCTCCCAATCAATGCTTCCTCGGTTAGAGACAACAAGCTGAAGAATCTACCGGAAAAAAAAAAAAAGAAAGAAAAAATATGTATGTGTATGGATTTGTTAACTAAATATCAAAAATTATAACTCACCAGTAAGCAAATACATTCTTTATACTCAAATAATAAATCTATGCCTGGAGGTCTGTAGCACAAAAAAAATGCAGTACTCGAATATTTAGGAAGCTCAATAATGAATTTTAAAACATCTTTACTCTGAGATTACATAAAGCACATCCTTTGAAAAACGAATTAAAAATGAAACAAAATAAAATTAAAAGCCCCGAACCATTACCAGCGCATATGCAGCAAAACCACTGAATTCTAGCCTTTGAGAACTGCTGCAGAATCCTTCTCCGGGAGCATTATCCCCACAGGCTGGCTCTCTGGCTCTCTAGCTCCAGACAGACGCAGTCTGCAAGCCACCAGCTCGTGTCTGTGTGTACCGGGGAAAGGGAAGCTGCAAATTAGAAGAAGTCCCCGCAGTGGCGAACAGGAAAATAAGGCGAGTGGGAGAGAGGGAGAGAGCTCACTAGCCTCAGAATTTTCGAGAATGATGACAAGCTACTCAGCTCCGCCATCATTCACTGACAATAGGATGCAGCCCTCACTTACGATTTAGCGGTTTGCCATAGGGGCTTCTGGTACCAAATGCCTGACAGGCATTTTAATTGCCTCCATCCAAGTGTGTCCCCAGGAGTCGAGTCTATCAGCCTATGAATGTCATCATCTGGTCTCCTTTGTGTTAATGCCAGACACACACACACACACACACACGCACGCACACACACACACCACTTAAATACAGAAACAGTTTTCAGGCATACAGGATTACAAACAAGTTAAGCTACACAAACTGGACATCACTAAATACTAATTTATGAGAATTTTTATTGTCTGCATTAAGGACATCAGAGATTTGTCATTGGCAGATAATTACAATATTTTTAAACTATCGCATATTGCTTATTTATGTTCCAAAATAAATATGTTCATTAAAGAAATGCATATTTTTATGTATATTTTTCTGCAGAAAATTCAATACCCTTTTAACAGTTATAATTATGCACTTGGCCATGTTTTCCTTACAAGAGAGAAAAAAAAAAAAAAAACAAAGAGAATTAGAAAACCAGGGCCAATATGTGATTTCTGGGGGCAATCTATTTTATTCCATTTACATACAAAAGCAAAAGGAGGTGGCAACAAGCTTGGTCCTAGGACTTTTCAGTCCCTGAGGGCCCAGGCAGAGAATATGATCTTTGGCATAATCTGTATCCCCTCCATGTTAGCAACTGAAATTAGCAGTTGAATATCCCTGTTTTACAGTGCCCCTTGTGTAGGGAGGTTAAGTGTGGAATAATTCCCTGCATTTATTTCCTGGAGAAAAGGGAAGGAGAAAAATGTCAATAAATAAATTAATTTTTACAGCATTGTTAGCAACCTGAACCAGTGAATGGAGCAAAATTCGATGAGAACCAAAAAGGCCAGCTGTGAAGAAGGTTGCTGGGAAGAAGCATCACCATGGTTACGGGAAACAGAAAGTCTTGATGGCAGAGGAGAGAGAACAAGACTACAGGGAAGGAAATTGAGAGACAGATGATATGTTTCTTTTTTTTTTTCTTCTTGAAAGAATAGCCTCTATCAGTTTTATACTGTATTTTGAATTCATTAAGATAAATTTGCATTCTCCTTGAGCCACCTTTCTGCCCCATTTTTTAATCACTAGCTAATTTTGCTTTCATAAATATTCAAATTACAGTTCTTTTGTATGAGATCAATTCTGCTACCCCTTGCCTCTGTCCAAATACTGGCTTCATGGAAACCACTTAGCCTAGTCCACATCCTTTGTTTCATAGGTGAGAAAGCTGAGGCCCAAAGAATATGACCAAGGTCACAAAACCGAGGCACCCACAGAGTTTCCTGATTCAGCCCTCTGCTTTTCTTCTCTAACCAAGTGACTTTCTTTCCCT
The DNA here is from genome assembly GCF_008728515.1 of Papio anubis. NCBI lineage: Eukaryota > Metazoa > Chordata > Mammalia > Primates > Cercopithecidae > Papio > Papio anubis. Next base: position 93,383,266 of record NC_044985.1, on the reverse strand, counting down.
GCTCTCTTTTGTTCTGTTTGCAAGCAATACAGATTCCAGAAACATCCTTTGTCTGTAATTTTGTAAACCTTCTTGTATTTGCTAAAGCAGTGATGTCCCTCTTTAAAATGCATTGCAATCATTCTGAAGACTTTTGCAAATATCTTTTCTGGATTGTATTTGAGGTCTGAGGAATTTGGGGTAATTATGTCACTGCTTTTCTTTCATTTCCAGTCTGGCAATCAGATAAATCAAGCATGATTGCCCTTTTGTGAACCTATCTTGTTGAGCCTGAACTTCATCATCATATACTAGGCACTTTTATCATTACTGGCCTCATTCTTTCTGCAAGCATAAAACTGGGTAATCAAATTGAGTCGGTCTCCCAAGGCACCTTCTAGGTATAGACAAGGTAAACTTTCCTGGGTTACCAAAAACAATGAAGCTGGAAAATGGAGAGCCAAGGTAAAATTAAAAATTACAATAATAATGATAATAATTCATTCCGAAACAACCACTGGAGGGCGCAAATTTTCTTAAAATCTTTCTAAACCCCTCAGCAAATGTGGCTAGAATTTTGACCTTCATGTTTTACTGTTTTTATTTTCTTTCCAAACTGTTCTTTCACTATTCAGTTCATATGATTCAATGCTTTTAGATTAACTCATCTATAGATAAGGTCAAACTGCTTTTTTGATGTCTAAAAGACAGTTGCTGCCACCATCATCACCCTCTTTCCCCAGTATGTAGCTATAAAACGAATAAATCACATTTTAAAAATGTATGACTACCACAGGTAATAATCACAAGAGATTTCAGATGTTAGTGAATCCTACATACTGGTTAGAATTCTTCTCCCAACCCTGCAAAAAAAAAAAAAAAAAAATGTCCCTTTAAATACAATCTCCCTGTTAAATGTCTATTTTTCTTCAGTGATTTTGGATAATAAGGTGATTTTTCAAAGTGAATGTTTTATTTTAATGTATTATCTTCTGTTCACTTCTGAACATAAAAAATGATGCCTAAGACTTATGTCTTGAAACATGAATCATATTCTATCATGAAAGCACATATAAGGGTCCTGGTCAGTCTAAAAAAATAGCACAGCTTCCAAGAACACATAATACTCTCTGGAGGTCACTTAATATTTAGGGATACCTAGCTCAGAACATGAGAATGAGTTGGTACACTCTCTTTTCTTTTTTTTCCCCACTTGTTTCCAACATGGAGTAAGTACCATATGTGAAACATAATTACTGCCCTTAGGTATGTCATATTCTAAGAATACAAGACAACAGACAATTGAGATACTTCTGTGAATTTTTAGATCTTTCATATTTATGCCCAAAAGCCTAAACTGGTGCTTGCCTTACCCTTCTTCTGTCTGACAGTATTTTAGACCTTGGATTACCACCATTCATCCATTCATTTAACCAACTGTGATGGCACACGTACATATTTTTCAGACTCTTTACAGGTTCTGGGAATGGAAAAAAGAGGGAAACAGGATTTCCTTTTCAAGAAACTTCATTTAATAAATTAGTTAATAGAAGGCCAGGCGTGGTGGTTCATGCCTGTAATCCCAGTACTTTGGGAGGCCTAGGTGGGCAGATCACCTGAGGTCAGGAGTTTGAGACCAGCCTGGCCAACACATAGTGAAACCCCGTCTCTACCAAAAAAAAAAACAAAAAACAAAAATTAGCTGGGTGTGGTGGTGCATGCCTGTAGTCCCAGCTACTTGGGAAGCTGATGCAGGAGAATCTCTTGAACCCAAGAGGCGGAGGTTGCAGTGAGCCGAGATCGCATCACTGCACTCCAGCCTGGGCGACAGAGCAAGACTCCGTCTCCCAAAATAATAAATAAATTAATTAATCAATTAATAGAAACCTAACTTCACACTTCCTTTTCTCACTTTGATGAGATACTATGACTCCACCCCTCTGTTATATCTGCTTCATTGTAGATGCCTGATCTTTAAGAATCTGATTCAGCAATACTTCCAAATTCAGTTAATTCACCCCTGTGCCTCTTCTGAAAGAACTTTGATTTCATTCCCTAAATATAGTGGTCTGTTTATTTGTGTATCACTCCCTAAACTCTCCAGGAATGAATAATGGAGGCTCATATTCCTTACCTCCTTAAAGCCTTTGCTCATAGATCATCTTCCAACCAGGGCTCTCCTAACTACCATAATGAAAGTTGCAACCATGCCCTTCCCACTTTTCATCCCCTGCTGCATTTTACTTTTTTCCATAGCACTTATCATAACATAAACTTTTCTTATTTATTTCTAACTTCACCCTGCTAGTTCCATGAGGGCAGTCATTTTTACATGTTTGGGACACTGGTGTCCAAAGCACCTAAAATATTTTTTAAATGACTGCATATGAAAAATCACACTAGTATATGAATTGGAATGTCTAAACACAAGAGAAGTCATTGTATTCCATATTGTCTTCCCTATTCTATATATTCAGTCTTTCTGATAAAAATTGCCTTTTATTTGTAAGCGACTCCTTGCCATATATTTTGTAATCAATATATTTTATAATTTCTATTATAGGATGTAAATTTATTTTAAATAGAGATTTGTCTCCTACTCCCTTTGAATTCTGCAAAGTACCTAGCATGGGGCTAACAGCTTTTAAATGCTCAGAAAGAGTTTGTTTGATAAATCATGCCTTCTCTTGGTATTAAAATGTGTTAAATGATAATTTTTAGATTTTTAAAATAAAATTCGACGAATTAATGCTGCCTCATGGCCAAAATATTTTGGAATGACCTTTATAGAGATATGAATACACTTACTAAAATTTGTACTTTCAAAAATTTATAATAGAAATACTACTTATGCTTTCCCCTAGTATTCTTGAGTTTGTTATTCTAAATCAAATAGGCAGATGTCTAAGTATTTTATAAATTATCGTGATATCCAAAATCACTGAACACTGTCTTGCTTTATTTACTGTAGATGACATTTTCTCTTCCAACAAAGTTGGTCCACACAAAAATATATTGTGGTCAAAAAAGACAAAAAGTGTCATAATTAGCACATTAGTCTTAAATATACAAAATGATAAAATTCTATTACTTTTTACCTACAAAATGCCAATTTCATATGGTTCAACCTAATACCTAGAGAAGCTATACATGGATGCAGGATTGGGTAGTACGAGTTGTACAAAATGACTCCCATGTTTATTGCAGCATTATTCACAATAGCCAAGATATGGAAACAACCTAAGTGTCTGTAGATGGAAGAATGGATAAAGAAACTCTAATCTCTGTGTCTGTCTCTCTGTGTGTGTGTGTGTGTGTGTATCTATATTATGCAGCTCTAAAACAGAACAGGATCTTGCCATTTGCCACAATGTAAATGAGCCCAGAGGACATTATGCTAAGTGTAGTACGTCAGACACAGAAAGAAAAACATTGCATCATCTCACTTATTTGTGAGATATAAATAACAATAATAATAATAATTCAAGTTTACAGAGCGTGAACAAAACTGTGGTTACCAGTGACAGGGTTGGGGGACAGTTTGGGGGTGGCAGGGAATGAAGAGATGTAGGTTAAGAGGATACCAAATAGCATCATGTAGAATGAGCAAGTCTAGAGATCTAATGTACCATGAGAGCCATAGGTAATAACAGTGTACTGTACAAAAAACCAAATAAACATCACATGGTATCCCATAAATGTATACAATTATGATTTGTCAGTCAAAATATTAATAATAAAACTTTTAAAAAATGTGGTATATTCATAAAATATTGTTTGGCAATAAAAAAGGGAAGTACTGACATGTCACAACACAAATGAACCTAAAAACCATGATACTCAGTGAAAGAAGGTGGTTACAAAAGGCCATATATTTTATAATTCCATTTATATGAAATACCTAGGATAGTCAAATCCATAAAAATGGGAAGGATATTAATGGCTGCCAGAGGCTGGGGGCAGAGGGTAATGGAGAGTGACTAATAATGGGTAGGGGCTTCTTTTTGGGGTAATGAAAATGTTCTGAAATTAAGTAACGGTTATGGGTGCACAACTCTATGAATATATTAAAAACCACTGAATTGCTGAATTGTATACTTTACAAGAGTGAATTTCATGCCATGTGAATTATATCTCAATAACTCATTAAAAAATAAAGTAATAAGGGACCAGGCACAGTAGCTCACGCCTGTAATCCCCGCATTTTGGGAGGTCAAGACAGGTGGATCACCTAAGGTCAGGAGTTGGAGACCAGCCTGGCCAACATGGTGAAACCCGTCTCTACTAAAAATACAAAAATTAGCTGAGTGTGGTGGCACGTGCCTGTAATCCCAGCTACTCGGGAGGCTGAGGCAGGAGAATTGCTCGAACCCAGGAGGCGGAGGTTGTGGTGAGCCGAGATCACACCACTGCACTCCAGCCTGGGAAACGGAGTGAGACTCCTTCTCAAAAAATAATAATAATAATAAATAAAAGAAAGAAAAAAAGTAATAAAAAGGTCCCAGTTTCTAGACAGCAAGTCTTTGAATTCCATGGCCACTAATTAAAATATGACAAGTTTATAATTCAGTCCATGGCACCTTCCAGATTATTACAAATTGTTGGAAGCATGGCTCCAAAAGCTATTGATTTTTTTGAGGCCATGAGACTCTGATTCATGTGGGAATCTGAAAATCTTCTACAAATGTTTTTGAATTCCTTAACAAATTCAATTGCAGGTCTGTAGATCTCCATTTTTAAAAATTTCTTTTACATGGACAAATGGATTAAAATGGTACCATAAATGAAAGACATGTGCTTTAGTGGATCCCTGATTTATGTGATAAAGAACAACTGGTCAGGAGTTAAAAGACAATCACTAAGCATCTACAGGATAAATATATGTAAATCACTCTCAGGGCTGCCTTTTGTTTTTCATAAAAAACTATACAAATTATCAACTATACACCATCAGTGAAGCTCAGTTACTAGTTATAAAAACATCCATATATTGAGAAACTCATGCAAATAATTCTGACGGCAAACAATGGACAAATTTATTGCTGAGAGACATTTCTCCTGAAAAGTAGAATCCCTGAATCACTTGACTCCTACCACAAGTTTTGTTATGACTACAAAATGGACTACATTTGTTAGCTTGTTGTCTATTTGATATTTCATTTAAGTTTACTAGGTATTCTATGCCACTGAGCTCTGGACTATTAACTTACTTAAAATTTGAAAATAATATTGATATCCAAGCCCAAAGTCCTATGACTATCTGCCTTACTTTATATGTATTTTAACTATGTCTTATACATAAAACCCAGTAAGAAATATTTAAACAAAATATTCAGTATCTCCACTGACCTTGGATGAAAAACAAATTACAAAATAAAGTATATTTATAAAAAGCAAAGAGCATATTGAGATATGGATTGCATGTGGTCATCTTTGACATATTCACGTGATTTTAATTACAGTTGTACTGCAATGAGAAGGATGAATTTATTCCAACCAAGTAGGGTGAAGAGTAAGACAAGATAACTGGAAATCACTCTCCAATTGCTCTTGAATCAGGCTTTAATACTTCTGAGTCATGATGATCAGAGTTTAGCTTGACTATTTCATTTACAATCTTAGTATGATGATTTTTTTTTAAATCACTTAGATTCTTATCCAAATGTATGTACATAATACATTTCAAATTATTTTTGGATTATGCACCATCTTGAACCTCAGAGATATTCATAGTTCACTGACACATTTTTCACAATTCTAAAAGTAATAAATTCTCATTTTTCTTTATTCCATCAGTGCTTTTACTTCACTTATCAAGGTAAAGCCAATGAGATGGTATAAATGGAGAGACAGAAAGAAAGACAGGTTATTCTTATTGTCAGCATTCAAAGTCTGACTGCAATTTAATAAAATAGCTAGCTTAAAAGCCATATTTAGATTTCATATGACATTACCACCTAAGCTTATGAAATAACTATACTCAAAGTTCTATTCTTCTCACATACTTTTACCAAAGTAAAATAAACCAAACTTCTTTTTTAAAACAATGTCACATGAACTACAATTATGAAAAATAATTGTTACTTCAATTTATAAAGTCATAATCTCATTACACTTTAAGAACTATGTTGGGAATTAAAAGCTCTCAAGAGGTCAAAAAGAAACCTATAATAGTTGAACAATTAAGACTCTCATACACTGCTGATGAGAGCTTAAATTAATCCAACCACTTTGGAAAACTCTTTGGCAATACCTAGTGAAAGTAAATACTAAATTAAATATATGGAATAATATATGAAGTTCCAGAGCAGATAAATATTCAGAGACAGAAATCAGAATAGTGTTTACCTGTGTAGAAAGTAGTATGAGAGACTGTATTGACTTGGAAGATGTACAATGTCTTCTTGACATGAGTGGCAGTGACATGGAGTAGAGGGCACTCTATTAATGTAATGTACCTTCATAATAATAATTGTAATAAATATTATGGTGCCATTGTTTTAGAAGTTCTTCATTCATAAGTTTTAGGATCTATAGTGAATACTATGTAAAAGGGTTCTGTGTATAAGCATATATTTTGCAAACATACCACGTAACCATGGCTGCGTAAAGACTATATGATTACATGTATATTAAGCAAACAAATTGTAAGGGCACATTCTCCTTAGTAGGGAAAGTATGTTTTACATTGGCTTTTAGTAAACAAATGGCAACTGTAAAGTAAAACACATGAAATGAAAAATGGAAGTAAAATGTGTATTTTAGGAATATGGCAGCAAGTGAAAGTATTTATGTGAAGCAGCCCTTACAGAACTATGCTATTATGACAAAAGAATGGACAGCTAAGATGCTTCCCATATCATCCCTTTCACAAAAATCCCTTACCCATTGAGGCCTACCATAATCGTTAGTTTATTTCAGGAATCACTAATTTCTTCTCTTCCAACGCAAATCTTACACTTCCTTTTTGGTTCATTTAAAGTTCTGCCTTTTTCATAATGGCTTCCAAAATTCCCACAAGCACATAATGTCATAAAGCTCTTTCCTTTCTCAGAATCACCAACATACAAAACAAAAAACAAAAACCATCATTATACTATAACGCCTGTTATTATATACGGGCTTGGTCCATTTTTCAGTAATTTACATTCAGTTATTTATTCTAATATTTGCCAATTTGAAAAGCATATGACATGATTCTAATAAAATGATTAAGAACCTACAAAGTGCCAGTCTTTTTGAGTACATTACTTTATTCAACAATTCTGAGAGTCATGTGTCTCTATTTTACAGTTGAGGAAACAGGCCTAATTAGTTTTAGTAAAGTGCCCAGGGGAACACAGCTGGTAAGTAGTGGAGCAGAAATTCAATCCCTGGACTTCTCAGCTAATTAGTCTGTAATTCAGCCTAACACTTAGAAGGTATCAGTAGAGGAAGAGATAAACATAGAACTAAGAATTTTCCATTTATACTTACAAGATAGCAGAAAGGGAAGAGATAAATTGAACACAGAATTAAGAATTTTCTATTTTTCCAGGAGAGGGAGTTTAGTCAGACTACTTGTTATGTAAGTAGGCTGTGCATAAAAGAGATAAGAGTAAAAACACAGATTTTTACTTTCAGAATTATTTCAGATTCCATCAGTTCATATTTAAATAATGTGTATGTATAAACACAAGCATTCCTGGAGGTGAGGAAAACATCATAATTTAATTACTATCTATCTGGTTTAATCTTGGCAGAGGATATAGAATCATATGAGTGCAATATATGCTCATGTATTTTTAAAGAATTTTGTTGTTTGACAATTTGGGCTTATTATGTTTGTTTTGAAACATCTTGTTGAAATTAACTACTATCTTAGAAGTACAGATGATAATAGTAAAGTACATATCTTAACACAATCATACCCTTATTTTATTCTATCAAGTTAGAAATCATCAAACATCATGGTGAATCTGAAACGTTACATGAGAAAAGACCATATCATATTATGTAATCCATGTCCATTAAAAAAGTTAACACATTTTTAATAGTTAAATTTTGGTGTGTGGACACTTTTATTTCAGACAATTCTATTCCTTCCATGAAGTTTTCCCTCAGGTATTGCCTTCTCAAGCAGGCTTCACCTGACCATCCTATTCAATATTGCAATCTGTAATTCCTACTCCCGATCTCCCTTACTCCATTTTGCTATCATCTTCTAATGTGCCATATAATTAATTTACTTGTTACGTTTATCCTTTATTGTCTTTCCCCATTCACTTGTAAGCTTCATGAAGGCAAGACTCTGCCTGTTTTGTTCATGAATATATCCCAAGTACCTAGAACTAGGTCTGGTATATAACTGGTGCACAATAAATGTTCAACAAATATTCATTCATGCATGCATGAACACTGAAATTAAAACATTAAAGCTCATATAAAAAGCATAAATTACCTTTCTAAAAGTCTTAGGGCTAAAAGTTTCAGAAATCATGAAATAAAACATGTAGTGTAAGTGTTTCATTTATTTTAGGTCTTGGTTAGCTATCTGAATACACAAATTTTAGATTTTTCATCTTTGGCAATTTATATGGAGTTTGAGTAACCTCTCTTCCTTTACTTCAAGTTTTAAAAAGTATTTACTTACTTTTTTTATTTCTACAAAAATTATTCTAGCAGTTTTTCTTATCTACTTGTGAATCCTTGGTTATAACTAGTAAATTTATTTTTATCTTACTTATAACCTAAATGTTAATACAAACCATATTCACTGGAGATACAGCCACCTATAGGCAAACAATATTTGCAAGAGAAATGGGCAAACCATGAAGGAAAATTAAGAGAACTAGTGTGGAGGACTTTTTACTAAATAAAATTTTTATTTAGCAGTCAACCAGTCAAGTAGAACTATCTTCTGGAGTCATTAATTTCTTGGCTGATCTTCCTGAAAGCAGGAAATGAACCTCCATTTAATCAAATTCTCCACAAGTGGGGCCATTACAATTTCATGAAAGACTGAAATCAAATCAAATGCTACAAAATCAAATGCTACATTTCATGACAGTAGATCTAAATTCCTGATTTGTTTTTGGAAACTACTAAAAGGAGCTATTTTGTTGACTGCTTTCTAAGCATTGAAAATTAATATATCTCAATATTTTAAACCTCTCTTGTTCCTTCAGTCTTCAGCAACTTCACTGAATTGGAGAGCCAGCAGTACTTAAGAGGTCAGCTAGTGCCAATCCATTTAAATTTGGTAATCTTTAACCTTAACTTGACCAGATTATTCTGAAGAAGCTTAAATTCTGCAAGATCCTATAGCTTTTATTTTCAGCATCTAGTATTTCCAGTTCAAATAAGAAAATGTCTACTTTGATGGTTTAATAAATGCAGTATCATAAGTGGAATGATTTCTGAAAATGCATATATTTATTTTGTGAATAACTGAAATCCACATTCCAAAAATTTATGAAATCCAGACATATTCTCTTGGCTGTTTAGGGGACAGTGTACCCTAGGGTGATGGCCACCAGGAATTACATATACAATTTCTTAGTCTCTCCTCTTCCTCTAGTGCTTGTACCACGGTTACAATAGAGATGCGAAGAGAGAATTAATTATCTATGCAGGTATTTATTTATAGATATTTTAATAAAACAGAACTACAGCACACTTTGAATATTTAGAAAATATTCAATAGTACATCTACATGTGCATGAAAGTCCCAAATTCTCCTATTGATTGGAACCAAAGAATAAAGATGATGAATATCAAATCCCTAGTGTGAAAAGAAACAGGAACTTAGATGAAGAGTGGGCGTACTGTTTCTATTTCTACTAAAACTTCATGGCTCATTCTATCATCAGATTTCTTAGCTGCAAAGGATTTTAGGTAAAAGATATACTGGCTTTTAAATCAAAAGGAAATATTATACATAAGCAACGTCTATATATGTATATTCCTTCTCAACAGTATCATTAAGTTGGCGAGAAAGAGATCATGTTATGTTATATTTCTAGTCGTTTCATTTTCCATAGTTTTGTGGCTTTTTTCCTTTTGCTACTAATAGCAAACATATAATTGAAGAAGTAAGTGTTTTATTTAATATTCTGTAAAACGGAACTCAATTTTTTTTCCAGGCATGGTCTATCTACTTTTTAAATTTCAAATGGAATGCAAAAATAGCTATTGTAAGAATCTGGGCCAACAGATCTGTCTGGAAGAGAAATTTCCACCCCCAGGACCACTGACTTTTTTCTTGAACTACCACACTCTTGCATTTTGCTTTTTTATACTTTTCCATTATCTTTGTTTTGCCTTCCCCTTTTCAACTCTTTCTCCTCCATTTTAACCCAGAGTAATGGGGAACATAGTCAAGGAAAAGAGTTATAGAATCATTTAAATATTTAAATAAACTTTCATCTATATAGGTCCTTGGTTTTATGTTAGGGCCAAACTTGATGTGTTTTACACAACTTTCTCTAATATCTGGTAGGCTCCTTTTACATTGGTGTACAATAAATAATATTAATTTGTGTTGTGGACATTGACCTAAAACAAATGGAAGAAGTCGTCGCTGGTGGGGAGGAAGATATATTGTCACTGAGATCACTGTATGTACTGCTGCAGCATGGTATTTATTTATTTATTTTTAACCCAGTGAAGCTAAAAAAATAAAGAAAAGGGAATCAAATGTCCAGTTTATACACACTTTCTACTGGAATGCTTATAAGCATATAGATGACATATTAGGAAAAAGCAGGTGATGCCTCAACAACAGATTTTTCTAGTGGCATGGGGATGCTTCCAATTTTCTTATAATTTCTAATTTTATTTTGAAGCTGTTTAACAAAATGTATGATTGATTGATGGCCGATGAGAGAAGGGGATGCAAGGCCTGTGTTAAGAAATGCACCAAAGAAAACCTTGAGAAACTGACACTCATGAGTTAAAAGCCAAGTGTGATGAAAAAGAAACTTATTTTACAACAGAAAAAAAGCTGAAGAAGAACACAAAAAAATGAAAAAACAAACGGGGGTTGTGAAGATGACAGAACAGCACAGAAATGCCAGGACTGATTCAGCACTATTTGTACATCACTTGAAAAAAGAATTAAATGAAAACTGATGATGTGTGTTAGGAGAGTTAAGACACTCAAATCAGAAGGAGAAGCAAGAATATGCGACATGGATAGAGAAGAGTTGGAGGATCAAGAGCTTTGGAAACAAATAGAGTTTCATTTAGAAACCACTGAGCCACTCTGACAGGTGAAGCAGGCTGAGGCACTTGAAAGATCTTATTCAATGGCTGGCATTGCTGAATGCCCAGCTGGGTCTGAATCAGAGTAGTTTTAAACAGGGACATTGTTCCAAGGAAGATTTTAGTTTCACGTGCCTTCCAATACAGCCTTATAAATCCTGAACAGCGTCAATATTCACCAGCCACCTGCAATCAGCATTATTCCAGAATTTGCCAGATACAGCAAGTCCGTGACAGGGGATATATTAATTAGGATGGTTGGTCCTCCACTCAGGACTTACATGTATTGATGATATGCAAATCAGTTCAGTTCAGTCTCATCAACAGCATAAATTAAGTGCATCCTATCATGAGGATTATCTTGGAAAGAGCGAATGTCACTCTCAATAGGCCTCTGGCCTGGAGGTGCATAGTCAGCAGTCGCTGAGTGAGGGAGAATGAAAAACAGACAAAAAAGTATTTCATCATTATTGACCAGCTGGTTGCATTCTTCCCTAGATTAAATGCTTGGCTACTTATATTAAAAAATCTTTGCTTAGAAAAATTTTCTTCTTACACATCTGTGCGGTCTGACAAGAGATTCAAAGGTAGCATTTTTGATTAAGAGACCCGATGAGCAAATAACAAGAGAAAACAATCCTACATTATGACCTTTGTATTAAGAGTTCATATTCCATTGGGAAATGATGCCCACACAGGACAGATGTTTTGTACTAGAGAGGATGAATTTGTGACTTCTTGTTGGACTTTCTTAGGAACTCAGGTTAGTTAACAAAGAGCTAACGGCCTCAGAGAGAAAGCACAAAATTTTATGACAAATGTGAGAAAAAGAAAAAAATTTTGGATAAGGATATACCTATGATTGACATTTTAAAGAAGCTATAAATCGTGGACGGAAATAGTTAAGGAAATACAGATATAACTCAATCTATAATGTATAGATATTTTTGGTCTGGGCATAGTGGCTAAGGTCTACCATCCCAGCACTTTGGCAGACTGAAGTGGGAGGATCGCTTGAGCCCAGGAGTTGAAAACCAACCTGTACAACATAGAGAGACCCTGTTTCTACAAAAATTAAAAAAAAAAAAAATTAGCTGGGCATGGTAGTGTGTGTCTGTAGTCCCAGCTACTAGAGAGGCTGAGGTGAAAGGATTGCTTAAACCCAAAAGGCTGAGGCTACAGTAAGCCATAATCATGTCACTGCACTCCAGCCTGGGAGACAGCAACTTCCTGTCTCAAAAAAATAAAAACAAAAAGAAATTTTCCGTTGAGTTTGCAATTCCTCCTAATACATGTTATCCAGGCAGTTTAAAACACAATCAATGAAAAAGAGTTGTTAAAGTCTAGATTTAAAAACAAATTAAATGGTAAGAGTAATCATGAAGCCTAATCAAAGTGAAGCAGCCAAGTGGTGAATCTGAGTGAATTGCTTGAGCTCGGTATTTATGATGGTGGGAGTCAAGACAACTGAGGTGTTCACAGAAAGGGGCGGAGACACATCACAGGTGGCAGAAGGAGTCTTGCTGTCCTGTGCAGCTGTTGAAAACCCTAAACTGTGTTGAGTGAAAGAAAGGCAGAAACAGAACAGCATGGCCATCTCTACAACATATTGCAACGAGGGCATGCAGGGGCAGGATAATGGAAGTGGGGCTCAGAAATAAAAGGAAAAAAAGTTAAAATAACATAAAGCATGAAAAAAGGCTTGCATGATCTGATGATCATGAGCCAAAGAAATGAGGATTATGAGAAGGTCAATTCTTTGCATCTGTGGTTCAAAACAACCACCACCATAATATGTTATAAAACAAGATTGCACTGCCCCCCAGCACTATCTATGGGGAAAGGGCTATGAAAGTAGACACAAAGGCTGTGGCTACCCCTGGATTTTGTTTTTATTTTTTTACTCCACAGAGCTGTGCTAAAACACAGATTCCAGGCCTCGTCTTTCTGTAATTCTACTCAAAAGTCTAGAGGTAAGCCATCAGTCCAATATGCATTCATTAGCATCCTGGTGATGCTGGTGCCACTGATTCATTAAATACAGTTTGAAAAACCACTAGCATAAATAACTTGGGATAAATTATTTCCTCACCAGATATAAAGGTATTTGCCTCTTGTGCACGTGAAACCAACAGGGGGTTCCAAAAATGAGGTAAGGGGGTCAAACTATATGTGAATATGAATTTGCACCGAGAACAAAGCATACTGAATTATATCAATGTCTTCCATATAGATATTACAAATTAAAATGTATTGTTTAAAGCAACTGAATTTCCCTTCATTTTTCTATTCATTTTCCACTTTATATTATCCTTTTTTCATTAGCTGCAATCAGTAATAACAGGTAAAAATCCAGAAAAAAAAAATGCTCTAATCAAGGATATTTTAAGATTAACTGACCTTCATTTCACATTGACTGTTGAGAGACAAATGAAAGTACAAAGAAGATTTCAAGATAGTATTTATAACATATGCTTTAAATAAAATCTACAAATATTGCTTAAAGTTAGAAAGTTAACTTCAGCATTCTCGACATATTTTTATCACCTAGTATATGCAAGTTTTGCACTCGATACTTGTGAACCGGTAACCACAGATAAAAAGCTTATTTTTTCAACTACAAAGAAACTATAAAGTGAATAAGACACCTGTCTGTTTCAGATGAAAGAACATTACTTCAGCTTCCACAGCGTTTTACCTTGGTTGAGACCAAAACCTCTATGAGGAATTTGCGAACAGCATAGCCAGCGCCCACAAGGGGCTATGTTAATATCAACTTGTCCTTCAGAGCTTGGGACTGGATTCCAGAGCTTGGAAATTCCAGCCACACTGTTGTTTTAGTCTGAGAGAGGCCAAGGGATTTCACTATGGCCTATGGGATATTCACTATGAAGGAAGGTTGTTCTCATAGATCTCTATAGATAACAGTGAAAATCGTTTATAAAGTGCTTACTAAACACAGGGCAATTTTTGAGCATCGATTTGTATAGGTTGGTGCAAAAGTAATTGCATCTTTTTTGCCGTTACTTTTAATGACAAAAACCACAATTACTTTTGCACCAGCCATTAACTTGTTTAATCCTCATAGCAAGTCTGTGAGGTGGTTACTTTCATTACACCCATGTTATAGATGAGTAAACACGGACACAGGAAGACTAAACCATTGGATATGAATTCAGGTCATATGCTTTTATACTACAGGCATGCTTTTAAAACTCCATTCTACTACTCTGTACTCTCCTATATTCTGTATATAATAAAAACTGATTCTATAGCAGAGAGAAGGCTAAAGACCTGGCAGGAGTTAAGGTCTGGCATCTCAGTCCTCTAGCTGAAAATTTCAACAGCAGATTCGTATAAGTAATGTGCATAATATGACTAATCAGGTACCCAGGAAGCAATGGAATATCCAAAAACAGTTTTGGTGATATATTTCTTAGTCTTTTAATTTTCTGAGATGTGTGGATAACTAACATTAATGATTCAATTTTTCAAAAATGAAATATGACCCCCAATTTTTAAAAACTGCTTTATATTATAAGACTAGTTGAGGAGTCAAGAAAGAGAAAACCTTCTGTTTTGGTATTTGAGCTGGTATGCAATCACCGCTGGGCTTTTGAGGCATTGGTTTCAGTTTTTCTGCTGCTTCATAGGGATGCTGTTTGCATTCGCTTTTTTCCTTTTCTTTTCTTTTTCCTTTTTTTTTTTTTTTTTTGACAGAGTCTTACTCTGTCACCCAGGTTGTAGTGTGGTGGTACAATCTTGGCTCACTGCAACCTCTGCCTCCTGTGTTCAAGTGACTCTCCTGCCTCAGCCTCCCGAGTAGCTGGGACTACAGGTGCACAACACCACACCTGGTTAATTTTTGTATTTTTAGTAGAGAGGGGGTTTCACCATGTTGGACAGGCTGGTTTCGAACTCCTGACTTCAAGTGATCCGCCCTCCTCAGCCTACCAAAGTGCTGGGATTACAGATGTGAGCCAGCGTGCCTGACCTGCATTAGCTTTTTTTTTTCAAACTGGAGACACCCCCAGTGCGTAGTGACCTTTGTGACTCATGTGCTCCAGTGAAAGGGGAAAATGATAGCTTACTCTCTTAAATTACAAGATGCCCAGGGGAAATAAATAAGTTAGTAATATTGTAGTGCCTTGGGCATTGTGATAAATCCCAAAGTATAATATCCAGAATCACATATGTGTTCATGTTTGCTTTAGAGTCAAAGCACACTTTCTTAAAAATATTCTAGTCATTCAGCAAAATTATTTTACATTTATTTTTATTTTGAAGAATGAGTTTCAGCACTGTTAATTTGGGGAACATCTATATATCTTTCATGACCCTTAAGTTTAAGGAATTCCTTAATTTTCCCAAGTTTATACCTTTGCTATATCTTGTAATAGTAATTACCAAACAAAACAACATTTCCTTGTTTATATAATGATCTGTACCACCAGAGTTGGCTACTTGCAGAGAACTATTGCATTATATTTTTGGATCCCTTCACACCTACAAGAGTCCCTGGCCATGCTGAGTGCTTCACCAATGTGCCTTATATTGAGTTGGTGGTCCTGGGTAATACAGAGAGCCAAAAAAGCTTTAAAAATATTGCACCTCAAAAGAAGAAAGTTAAAGAAACCAATAACAAAATAAAGTTAGACAACATAGTTTGAAGACTGAGTAATTCATTTGTTAATTGGACTGTTTAAAAATTTTCAAACATTGATAAGAAGTAATCATATTTTCTTGACATGTCCATTTATGTTTCTGTAAGTAATAAAAATAAGAGCTAATATTTGATGTGTGCTTATAATTTGCCTACACTATATTAAGCACTTTATACATAATAATCAGACCTTATGAGGAAGGTCCTCTTATTACCTCCATTTTATAGGTGAGCAGGTCGAGACTCAGAGAGGTTAAATAACTTCTCCAAGGACAAACTGCTAGAAACTAAAGAACCTTCATGAATCAGACAATCTGGTCCGAGCTTCTCTATGAGCCTAAATTTTTCTACATATGTATTGGATTCTTTATCAGAATGGCCTGTTCTGTTCAGTATTGAAAAGCGAGGAATTCTTGAAAAAGTTGGAATAAAGCCCTACCAAACCCAATCACTTTCTTTGCCAAGTTCAGATGCCAACACACACACAGGCATTTGACATTCTTTCACCTGAATTTGACAAAAACCAAAAATATAAGAATAAAAGACATTCCAAGATAGATCATACAATCATGTGTCTTTGTTCTTCCCTATTTTTAGCCTAGCTGCTAATGAAAAGAGGATGTGTAAAATCATCGAATCTCTGTGTGTGTTCTTCCTCCATCCTCATGCCTGCTTTTGCCACCATGGTCAGAAGAAATAGTCCAGGTGAAGCTAAAAAGAAAAGAATTATTGTTTTCTGGTCATCTGGGCTTCCCCCTCACATATATCCTACCTCCTACTTATTCCCTGCACACAGATGCATATTGGTGCTCCTATTTGGCACTGTTCCAAGTAAGTTGAATGCTTGTTTCACAGCACTAATCACAGTCATAATAATATAGCGTTTCATATTTCACCAAGTACTCTCAAAGCAAATACTTCATTTATAAATACCATTTATCACTAAAAGGAACAAGAAGTCCTTGAAAAAAAATGTGGCTGACTCCAGGACTGGGACGGGGAAAATACAAAGAGTCTCTGGACATCTTGTTGCACCAGAAAGCAGAGAAGTGTTGAAAGACTGACAAATGAGACTTGGTGAAAGGACACCACTACTGTCTTGGTGGGGCTCCCAGTGGTCAAATTTGGTTTTTCTGATTGTTTGTTTTTTGAGACAGAGTCTCTCTCTATCGTCCAGGCGGGAGTACAGTGGCATGATCTCGGCTCACTATAACCTCGCCTCCCGAGTTCAAGCGATTCTCCTGCCTTAGCCTCCTGAACAGCTGGGATTACAGGCATGTTCCACCACACTTGGCTAATTTTTTAATTTAATTTAATTTAATTCTATTTTATTTTATTTTGGTAGAGATGGAGTTTCACCATGTTGGCCAGGCTGGTCTTGAACTCCTGACCTAAAGTGATCTGCCTGCCTCAGCCTCCCAAAGTGCTGGGATTACAGGTGTGAGCCACCACACCCAGGGGAGTGGCAAAATTTGAAATAATTTGGGTGTCAAATATAATAATGATGGTATTAGATTATAAGACATTTACTGAAGGAAAATCCATGAGGCTATAGAGATACACTAACAAAGGGAGGAAGGAGGGGAGGGAGGAAATGAGATGTCGGAGGGGGAGACAGAGGGAGAAGCTTTAGAAAAGGAGAGGAGTTGGGGGGAAAGTCTTCTTTAGAGAAGAATGCCAGTTAGTAAGGGCAGAAAGAATGATAAACTTAAAAAAAAAAAAAATCACCATTTCATCCTCCAATACAGTAATAGACTCAGGTAAGAATCACTGATGTATGCTGAAACTGCTGGGTGAAAGAGTGTGGGGAAACAGGATATTCCCATGACCTTGAAGTATCCCCTACAGATTCTTTCTTCATTACTTTTAACAAGTAAATTGATAAAAAGTGTCCAATATCATCTATTTGGTTATTTCCCCAAAAATAAATATACTCTGAACCTAATCATCAGTAAGCAAATAAGAACTTCCACAATGCGAGACAGTCTACAAGACAACTGGCCTGGTATTTCCAGAAACATTAATGTCACGAAATTTTTAAAAAGCAGGTGCTGTTTACTAGATTAAAGGAGACTAAAGAAACATCATAACCTTGCTTATTCTTGGATTAATTTTTTTTTTGAAAACATTTTGGGGACAGTTGAAGGAATCTGAATACAGGTTACATACTAGATAATATTTTTTTTTGAAAACATTTTGGGGACAGTTGAAGGAATCTGAATACAGGTTACATACTAGATAATATTATTGAATAAGTGTTAAATTTCTTGGCTCTGATAATAGTATTGTGGTAATGACAATGTATGGGTCTGTAAAGATACAAGATGAAGTGTTTAGACGTGAAGTGTCTTGCAAAGGTTCAGAAGAAAAAATGAATATGTGGCCAGGCGTGGTGGCTCACACATGTAATCTCAGCACTTTGGGAGGCCGAGGCAGGCAGATCACCTGAGGTCAGGAGTTCAAGACCAGCCTGTCCAACATGGCGAAACCCTGTCTCTACTAAAACTGCAAAAATTAGTCAGGCTTGGTGGCTTGTGCCTGTAATCCCAACTACTCAGGAAGCCGAGGCACGAGAATTGCTTGAACCCAGGAGGCAGATGTTGCAGTGAGCCGAGATCATGCCACTACACTCCAGCCTGGGCGACAGAGCAAGAGCCACCTCAAAAAAAAAAAATAAATAAATAAATAAAATTTTAAAAACGTGTGTGTGTGTGTTTATGTAGATATATGAGTGTATGTATATATATGCTATATACATATATATCTTCCTGAAGAGATGAGAGAGATCACATTAACATGTCATCATGTTAACAATTAGTGAATCTAGTGAAGGACACATAGACATTCATTGTACTATTCTTTCAATTGTCCTGCAGCTTTAAAATTATTCAAAATTAAAAGTTTGGAGAAGAAAATATTGTGTGTGTTCCAAATAGCTCATGATACGGTGGTAGAGAAAGGCATGTAAAACTGTTTAGAGTTCAATGTGCTCAGCTCTGCGATGAGTTTTTCATAAGGCACTATGAGAGCACAGAGGAGGATGAGCCGAATTCTAACTCCCTCAGTGCACATCCTGTGCTTTTTCCACTCCCACACTGCTCGTGGACTTGAGCCATTAAAGGCTCTCTCATCTTTCCTCTCTACATCACTTCAACCTGTTACCTTGAGCTGCCTAGTAAAACAGGACCTAATCTAAGCTGAAGACAACCTGGCTCATTCTCACTCTTCAGAGCCCCCAGGATCCAGGGCCATCTCAGGATGCCAAGGACTCATTTTACAGACTATTCTGGTACTTGTAAACCCACTTGGAAGAAGGCCTTGATGAGTCTTCCAGTGATGCCTGATGCTGGAGTTGGATAGTGGCTGTACTGGACAAGAGCCTCCACACGATTCACTCTGGTGTGAATGTGCATGCTTACACTCTATAACCAAGTTGGAACGTAGCAGCATAAGCAGAAAGAAAACATACATTTTTTTTTCCTGCTATCTACCTCCATACCATCTGTGAAGAACTGGACGAGAGTCTTCTCTTCTTACCAGACAGGTAACAGAGACAACATTTTGTCATCAAACACACATACTGGACTAAAGTTTAGGCTTCTCAATGCAGCCAAAATGCTCACATTATGTGAGAGAACAAGATGGTGCCACAAGTCCGTTGTCTGGTCTCAGAATTAGAAACCATAAGTCAAAGATTCAGATGAACCTGAATAGTATTTTATTCAGTGTATTTTGAATTAACAGTGAATGTGAGATCACAGATTTTCCAGATCCTACTGAGTATTACTTAACTATGGTAAATTATTTAAAATAGTTCAAAAGAAAGGACGGTATCTTCTGTTAACACAGAGATTCAAAATATGTTTCCTTATCTGGTAGATGTCAACTTCATTGACCCAAATAATGTATAATTATAATAATACGTATTTAATATACAGCACCTAACTCTGTATTTTCATTAGGAGAATGATAAGTATTATACTTAAATATTCTTATTTTGTTTTGTTCTGCATTGTTTAATAATTTAAAAAGAATCTCAGCAGTAAAAACATAATTTTATATATGCAGTTTAAATATTTTTACAAAGTAGGTTAGAACATTTTGGGGTTTAATATGCGATTGTCAGCTACAATGGTTTTATGCCAGATTATCTCTAGTTAAGATATTTCTTTCCATTTTGATTGTTTATTTCACTGTGTAATCCTTTTTTTTTTTTCTTTAATAGGCCAGATTATGTTGCCCATATGTGTGTGTGTATGCTAGGGTGGAGGTGTTTCAGGTTGAAATCTGGCACCCATGTTTGGGCCTCATGTTTCTCTCTAAGCAGTAGAGGGCAGAGTTGTAGCACTTACTATGTTCCAGACACTGCTAAGAACTTTACAAGGTTCACGTAATACTTACAGATTTAGGATGCAGATTCTAGTATTGTCTCCATTTCAGAGATAATGAAACTGAGGTACAGAGAATGAAATAACTTGCCTAAGGCAATGGAACTAATAAATGGTAGAATCACAAATCTTCAAAAGAAAGAAGACCTGGGGCCGGATGCAGTGGTTTGCACCTACAATCCCTGCACTTTGGAAGGCCAAGGCAGGAGGATCGCTTGAGCCCAGGAATTCAATACCAGCTTGGACAATGTGGCAAGATCCTGTCTCTACAAGAAACATTTAAAAAATTAGCTGGGCATGGTGGTATGTGCCTATAGTCCCAGCTACTTGGGAGGCTGAGGTAGGAGGATCACTTGAGCCGAGGAGTTGAAGGCTGCAGTAAACTATGATGGTGTACTGCACTCCAGCCTGGGCAACAGAGCAAGAGCCTGCTTCGAAAAAAGAAAGAAAAGAAAAGAAAGACTGAAAATGATTTTCTGTTTTCCATTTCTTTTCAAGCAGAAAATCCAGCTTTTCCAGAACTAATACCATTAAAAGGATAGTTAGGACACAACCACTAGGCTGTCTTTCTGGATGCCAGGCCAGTTACAAACTGCAGATGCTAAGAATGTGACTAGATTTTGTAATTCATCCTTGAAGGATGGGAGTAGAATATTAGCATTCTCCAGTTTAAAAAGACAAATATTAAATATTGCTTGGTTTTCCTGGCTAGACTTGTGATGTCTTTGAATGATAGTACAAATCCGAGCTGAAAGTACTTTTTGGTACCTCTACGCCTAGCAGAATCCAACAATTTAACAAATGCTGAATGGATAAATAAAAGAAACTTGAGTTGTGAAGTAAAGAAATAAAGTTGAATTTCTATTTTGACTCCTTCATATTGAAAACATACAGATAAGCCCCTTTATTACTAAAAAACTAGAACTTTGCCTGCAGTTCTGTATGTTCTCAATGCTAATTTACCTTACCTCCAGTCCAGTCATAAGCCTCAATAAACAGTCCCATCCGGGTCTTTCCTTCTTCCCAGAATTTTCCATAACACAAAATTGTCCAACGCTTGGCCTCCATTAAAACAGCTTCCCCTACAGCAGATTCCACCCGGAAAGTGGAAAATTTTTTCAAAAAATAACTGAACTGAGTTAATATTTGCAGGCATCTTAGCTTCCTCAGAATACATACATTTTTTAAGTGCAATAAATCTTTGTTTAGTAGATAAATTCTATCAAATAAACCCCCATAGTTGAATTCTAGGCAGTAAATAGAAGCAAACATACAAAACAAACAATAAACCAAAAAACAGACCTAGGATTATAAAATGAAGGATAGGATTATGACGGGCAGTGGGCACCCTTTTGCTGTCTTCTGTATGAACCATCCGTTATTTTCCAGACTTGAAGTTAGAAGCCCCAAGAACCAGGATTTATTATTATATTTGCCCATTCGATGCCTCCCCTAAGATTCTGACACTTTAAATCCCTTCTGAAACGAGGCGGAAAGTAAATTACATATATATATAAATAAATAATATATATATTTATATATGATATATACATAAGACGTGTGTATATTATATAATGTATATATAAATTAAATATATAATATTTATCAGATAGTTATTGTGTATTTAAATTCAATGGCAAGAGTTTACCTGCTACCAAAATGAATCTAAAATTTTAGTCCCAAAACAGGCTTTTATTTTATATTTATTTTTAATTTTTTTTTTGAGACAGAGTCTCTGTTGCTAGGCTGGAGTGCAGTGGAACAATTGAGGCACAGCTCATTGCAGCCTCGACATCCCAGGCTCTATCAATCCTCCCACCTCAGCTTCCTGAGTAGCTTTGTATTTTTTGTAGAGACAATGGTTCACCACATTGTCCAGGCTGGTCTTAAACTCCTAAGCTCAAACAATCTGTCGGCCTCTGCCTCCCAAAGTACTAGGATTACAGGCATGAGCCACTGCACCCGACCCCAAACCAAGCTATTAGACTTTCATTCTCCAGTCTGCATTCTTCACAGCAGCCTACTGTGGCAGCATCCATCTGAACTCACAGTGGTACCATGCTTACATCTGTCTGAATCCTATACCCTCAGGTAGAACAGAGTGGAGAAGAGCAGTCCTAGAATACAGGACGCTGTGGCCAGAGTGGTGGGCTAAATTTGGAGCAGACAGAATAAACAGGGGATTTCTTCTGGAGACCATCTAGCTGCCAAGGGTTACAGGCTGAGCCAAGCCAGGATCTGTGGGGAGAGTTTAGATTCGAATACCCAAAAGACTGAATTTCAATGCTTTATTAAAAAACAGAAACAGGTATTAAGATTAGAGTCAAAGGGCTAAAAGGTCATCTCCTGAGATCGAACTGTATATTTCTGTCATGCCTTCATTCTCAGTATAGTTTACACTGTGGAACAGGTATCTTGAACACACCCATTGAATCCCTGGTCCATGGTGTATATGGTGGACCCAGCTCCCACCCACTCTCGAGTCCGTTGTGAGCTTCTTTTCCCAACTCTGTGGTCAGTGACATCATGATGGCAGCTTGAAACTGGCCACAGGAGTAGTATTTACATACAGAAATCCTCTAACTCTACAAATTAGGACATTTTATATCTTTCCCCACTCCCCTTGATAGCCACTTTACCAGCATACCACTAACAATCAAGAAATTAGAAATGCTTCTTCTTTTCAATGTAATACATTTATTTAGGCAATGATAACATTCTCAAATACGTCATTTAGGGATGAGGACAAATTAAGTAAGTATAGGAGGGATAGCCCAAAAATAAGAGAAATAGAGGCATAAAAATAGTTTAAACTACTTGAAATCACTTTTTGGACTTCAACTGAGAAGTTATGCCAATAACTACTATCATTTATTAAGTCTAGCACTACCATTAATTGGTGCTATTAATAACAGCAACAATAATCAGAGCAGTCATTTACATTAGGAAATCAATGTATCGTTTACCAAGCACCTCCCTGTATGTTATCTTATATGTTCTTGTAAAGTTGTTGAGCCCAGGAATTTTTAAATTTCCATACATACATTCATAAACACAAGCATCTGGTTTATGAACCAGGCAACACCAGGATCTCTGTTTTAATGATCTACGGTACAGGGCTCTTCTCACTGTACCATACTCCCTCTTAAAAATATATTCTTTTTAATGTTTTAACTGTTTTGTGACAGTGTAGTGCTCTCAAATAGCGCTTGTTAGAGTCTTAATATTTTTCCCAGCTAAATTAATTTCAATTTTAATTGATTTTTCAAAATAAGTATTTTTCTTTTTCTTTCTTTTTTTTTTTTTTTTTGAGACAGAGTCTTGCTCTGTTGCCCAGGCTGGAGTGCAGTGGCGCAATCTTGGCTCACCACAACCTCTGCCTCCTGGGATCAAGCAATTCTCCTGCCTCAGCCTCCCAAGTAGCTAGGACTACAGGTGTGTGCCACCATGCCCAGCTAATTTTTTGTATTTTTAGTAGAGATGGGGTTTCACTGTGTTGGCCAGGCTGGTCTCAAATTCCTGACCTCATGATCCGCCTGCCTTGGCCTCCCAAAGTGCTGGGATCACAGGCGTGAGCCACTGCACCTGGCCAGTAAGTAGTTTTCAAAATAAGTCTTATGCACACACATAATAGGAATTTTAAAAGAAGAGACTATATGGGAGATGATGGTAGTAATACACAAATGCAAAAAGGGTGACAGATTGAATAGCTTATTTCATTCTAAGCGCTGATGTTATTAAAAGCATAAATTCAATATTATTTAAATATATTATATTCCTGGCACTGTGCTAAATGTCTGTAAACCCCAATGTTTAAAAATAGAAGCAGATGGATGAATGCAGGAAGTCGTTACATGTAAAAGTTCCAAATGCCCCATGAGACATTTTTGTTCATGAGAGGTTAGCAATCGACAACGTTACAGTAAATAATAACAACAAAAAAAGTTTAAAAGGCTAGGTCTTTCTATAATTAATTCTTATTTTATTACGGATGTTTTTGTTTACAGATGTTCTTATCCATATTTTATAGTAGAGAAAGAAATTAGAATATTTGCTGTCAATAAACACTTACGCAACCTTTTGCTTTGGTAGAAACTTCATGCCCCATGATACCAAAACAGAAATAATTTATTACATCAAAAAGTGTATTTATTTACTTTGAGCCATTTAATCTTACTAGCAGTATGGTATATTGAGCAGGGCATGACTTTGGGATGAGTCCTCAGTTTAAAATGGAGTTCTGTTATTTGCTAGCTGTAAAGTGGAAGGGAAGGTAAATAACCTAGACTTTAGTAAGTCCCTACTTCACAAGATCATTATGTGGAATAAATAATTTGATGTGCACAAAGTAACAGCATATCACACGCACTCTCAATAGTTGGTCCCTTTTCTTTCTCAATTGGCCATATTATATGCTGGTTTCCCCAGAAAGGAAACCATTTATGACTTCCACAGAGAGAACATTTTAGTGCATGCAAACTTGCTCAAATTATAGAAACTTTTTCTACCAGATTGCTAATCTTTAAAATGAGAATTCTTACTTAAACTGGAAAACCAAATCCTGAAAATAAATAGCATTATGCAGCTTGCCTACATTAATTCTGCACATAAAGGAAGTTATCAAAATGTCCTCTAAAACAGAACAGAGCTCTTTGGGCTCTATGTAAGGACAAGTACATACAAAATGAAATCACTTTTTAAAAATTATGAAATGTACCTTATCAAGTGAATGCAATGAGCTTTCTAGGGTGAATAATGCAATATGAAATAATGTTTTATGTATGCTACCTTTAAAAGAAATTAAATGGAAATTGATAAATGAAGGTAGTAAAAAGCAACTGATGAAAATAAAAAGTGAGGAAGAAGTGAGCCATCAAGACCACGCTTTTTCTTACTGGGATGATGCTTTCTAACAGATACCATATGCAATCTATTTCTGTCTAACAATAGCTAAACCCTTCAGTTTTGTAGGCTTAAATATAGCATTAATAAAAAAGGATAAGTTGGATGTTTTCTACCTAGTCCTGTAAATTTGTACCCAATCCAGTGTTTTCTTCCTATGCCAACACAGTTAATGGCATGGTAATATGGAATTCTTTACAGATGGTGTTTGAGATCTGACAGCATTGGCATCATTTTTCTTCCTCTTATTAGATTTTGCTTTGAACAAAAATGAAATTGGGATGATATGAGAAGGCGTCAGGGTGACCTCCTCAATGTGACTAGGAGAACCTACCTACATTAAAATCACTGATGCAAGTTATACACATGATTTAATATCTCTATTTTGGAGAAATTGAGATCTGACCAAACTTTGAGAAGTTTTAATTACTTAATTATATTAAATCAAGTGAAAGTACATTATGAGAACTGTAACAAGTAGGAAGTGTTTCTAGAAATATTTAATCCATGACAAAACCATTCTATTATTGGGACTTCTGAATATTGCAACTGTTTCAGCCTTTTGTTAACTACAGGAACTAATCTTGATTATTTATTAATCATCTAAAAATGATCTCTTGCAACATTTTCTAAACATTCAGCTATATCTGGCTTACCCTAGATTAGAAATTAAGAAATACTATCCAGGAGGTTGTTTCATATCCATTATCAATATTTCAGAAGAATTATTTCAGGTTTAGAGTAAATATCAAGTGTAGGAATTAGAATTCAATTTTGTGAAAGAATATGCAATAAAGTCCTATTTCTTTGAGTCTTTTAATTAGCTTTCAAACTAGACCTAATAATATATTTTTAATACAGAACTCATGACTCCTTACTACTAAAATTTAGAGTAAACATTATACTACTTTATAAAGCTACATATACTTTATTTCTATAATCATTACGTGTATCGATTCACTGCATATTCATTTTTTCATAAGAGATATGTTGTGAATAGCTCCAATGTTTTGAGTATGGTTTGATGGTCCCAGAGGAGAGACAGGATGTTGTTTTTAAATATGGCATTATATTAAGTGTCTTACACCAAGAGCAATCACATTATAAATGTTTTCAATGTAAAACATGGTTGACTAATTCACCACTATAGCTTCCCCCGGGATTGACAATAAGGAATTAACAAGATGTTTGCTTCCTTTCTCTAAACTACTAAAAATGCCTTTTAAAATTCTGAAATAATCTACAAACTATATTGTCACTTTGCCTTAAAATAAATCGGTCCCTTTTCCATCATTTGAAGCGGCAAAGAATCAAAAATTGCTCACCACCAACTGTAAAGATGAGTAAACTTATAGTCCCCAGAGGGTCGGAAAGAGAAGCTAACTAAACTAGAGCTGGTTTTAAAGTGTTTAACAAGGCAGAAACCAGAACGGATGTGCCACAAACCAATATCCATTACTGCAAAGTGACTGCTAAATTTTCTTGTAAAATAGCTCTCAGCTGGCCTATTCAGTATAGTCCTGTTATAGCTAAAAAGAGTGTCCAACTTGTGATTGTTGCCATGAAAATAGCAGGCGACAGACTATACAGTAGCTGCAGAGAAGAAAACAATATGCTTCAAGAAGTTTTCTGACATTTAAATCTACATCAGGTTCTGTAAAGGTTGAAGGAATAAACAAATATCTTTTACAAAGTATTTTTTCCAGATATCTGGTATGCTGATTTATTAATTAATATAGTTTAGATTTCTTATTATTCCTTATGTGTAATTAAGATTGACTTTTGGGAATAATAACACAGTTCTAGAGAGGATTTCAATAAACACTTAATTGATTAACGGAGAGAGTACAGCTTGGTAGAGTGGGAGCCACCAGAGCCAGAAATGATCATCTTTTTCTCTTCAGTTTACTCTGAAGCCTTGCACAAGTCTGTTCAGGTGAAGAGACCTTGGTTTTCTCATTTGTGAAAGAGGGCATGGTAGACACTGTTCACTGTCTACTTCACAGTCATTTCCCTTGCCCAGTGATAGGTTTAGGAGTGGGTAAGAAAATATTAGGGAAAAATCTCCTGGAGAGAGCCTTTCTTCCTAAATCAAAACAAAAATCCTCAGGAGAAAGCCTTTACCAATTATTTTTTCTTGCCTGGAATATAGATGTGATGGCTGAACGTGTAGCAGCCATCTTGTGACTATAGGGCAAAGAGCCTTATGATTGAAAAAAAGTCAACATTCTAGAAACACAGAAAGACAAAAATATGTTAGGGCACTATACAGGTTCTTTCTTACACTGTTATAAAGAACTGCCTGAGACTGGGTAATTTAGAAAGGAAAGAGGCTTAATTGACTCACAGTTCTGCATGGCTGGGGAGGCCTCAGGAAACTTGCAATCATGGTGGAAAGCAAAGGGGAAGCAAAGCACCTCTTCAACAAGGCAGCAGGAGGGAGAATGAACACAGGAGGAACTACCAAACACTTATAAAACCATCAGATCTCATGAAAACTCATTCAAAATCACAAGAAGAGCATGAGAGAAACCACCCCATGATTCAATTACCTCCACCTGGTCTCTCCCATAACACATGGGGGGTTGTGGGGATTATGACTATTACAGTTCAAGATGAGATTTTGGGTGGGGACACAGCCAAACCATATCAGGCATATTAGTCTCTTATGGTACCATTGAACAATCGATTGCATTTCTGGCTAATATTTTTCTGACATTCTGTATTTATGTCATTTCTATGACATCTGAAAATGATTCACAAGGTTATGTGTGGATCCAGCTAAGAGCAAAAGCTCTGCTATTTGTTTAGCAAAGAAAATAATATTTAGAAAGAAGATAGAATATCTTGGGTATCAGGAACAGGACAAATAAACAAATGCAAAGCCCTTCTAGGCAGGCTGTCATCTTAATTGTCCCTCTGAATGTAAGCTAATTGTGCCTAAATAAAAATATGAGGTTTGTGGAACTCCCCATTTTCCTTACCAAATCAGAGTGTTTTGTTTCCTTGTAGGACTGCCTTAGAAGTTTTTATTACAATCATGTACATTTGGTTAAGCTACTCAGAAAATATCTTCCTACTGATGCTTGGATCCTGAAGTCCAATTTAGTGTGGAATGCTGAATAAATTTACATGACTAGATGAACTGAAGCAATCAGGACACTTTGTGTCCAGCTAATAAACAGCACTCAATTTATTTCTGGTGCTTTATCGAGAAAAGCACCATATAAAGCTTCACTGTTTGAGTTAAAAAATGAGAAAAGGAGATGCCTTGTGTTTCATTTATTTTCTTTCTTCCATTTAAAGACTGTTGCACAATCAATATCATTTTTGTAAAAAGACTGACTGTATTCTAGCATCAAAAATGTGAAAGAATTCCAGCCTTCAAGCACATTCATGAGTTCTATGCAATGGAACCACATTTAATAAACATCATAATAGTAGTGGAATTAAGGCAAAAATTAACCCTTATTTTAACTTAGCTGTGCTAAGTATTTTACATGGAATTCTCATTTAATCCTTACTACATTACAACCACTACAAGGTCAGTGGTTTTATTTTCCCCATTTGAGACAGGGAACTAAGGCACAGACAGGTTAAGTAACATGTTCAAAGGTACACCACAAATAAGTAGTAGAGCAGGAATCTGAACCTGTGATGTGACTCCCGAACCTTCAATATTAATATTCATCAATACATCATTTTTATTAGAAATGTCGCTTTTTTCTTTGTTAGATCTTTCAAGCTTTAAAATCTGCTGGTATTTTACATTTTGCTGTAACTTAAGTGTCTGATTATTTGGAGTTCATTTAACCTGAAGATTACGATGACTACAAAATGGCAACTTGTGAGGAACTTAAAAACTAAGTGGAAGGAGGTGGTCTGGGGACTTTTATTTGGCAAAGCAAACACATTTAAAAAAAAAAAAAAGAATTCAGGTGACTGTTTTGTAGGTCTTCTTTTTGTGGGGAGTAGTGGCTCTGTGTGAAGGATGTCTGAGAAGTAGCATGTCAAAGTCCCTCAAGGCTATAGCACAGAGGCCACCCTCTCCTCAAGGTGCATGCTTCCACGAGCATATCTCTTCACACGTCCCCTGCAAGAGCCAACAAGAGTATTTTAGGGGATGCATCAATGCCAGTTTATGGTATCTATAATAAAAATAAAATTTAGGATATATATATAATTGGAGCAGTTTTTTCCAGTTGGACAGGTAAAGTGAGAATTCTATTTTCTTTCCAAATACGTATCAAATTAATTTTTAAAAATTTATTCTATTTATTGGCTCATTGGAAAGTATGATAAAGTGTGCTCCATGCTTAAACCATTTTCCTAGCCACTGGCTATTAAAATCTGTAATTTCATATTTCTGTTGATCTTCTTGTTTTACTCAAAGACAAGACCAGTGGAAAATAAAAGAGAAATAACTTCAGTTATTTAATTCTTCTAAAGTCTGGATTATTTGGAGAATAACCACATGGTTTTGGAAGCCATGCATATAGATTCTTTTTCTGACTTGTAACATAGTATGGCCTTTTGAGAATCAAACAAATTTTGCACTGCTTTACTCCTAAGGGAAAGTGACCAACTTTGAGCCTTTATAAGTCCCAGGATCTGTGCCTGAAGCATCTCCTGTTGTCTCATCTACCTTCCATATGATATGCATATGGCTTGATATGCACTAGCTTATAGGTGAGGCAACTGGGGCTCAAAGAGATGAAAAATCGTATAAGCAGTAAAGGGCAGACCCAATTAAAATTTAGTTTAACTGACTCCACAGACACTGTCCAGACACTGACTCCACAGACATTATCTCTATGACAATATTGATAATACATAACTACATAATCATTTGATTTGCTATATGTAGCATTAAGATGCACAAACATATAATTTGTGTCATTGCATATAAATATGTATATATGTGTGTGTGTATATATGTCTGTACACAGCGGGGATCTACATGTATACAGAGATATATATATACTTATGTATGCGTATATATAGCAACATTCATACACATTTAAAATATATGTGACCACAAATTACAAAAAGTTGCATTTCTTTTTTTTTTTTTTTTTTTGAGACGGAGTCACGCTCTGTCACCCAGGCTGGAGTGCAGTGGCACAATCTCGGCTCACTGCAACCTCTGCCTCCCAGGTTCACGCCATTCTCCTGCCTCAAGTCTCCCAAATAGCTGGGACTACAGGTGCCTGCCACCAAGCCCAGCTAACTTTTTTTTTGTATTTTTTTCAGTAGATACGGGGTTTCACCATGTTAATCATGACGGTCTCAATCTCCTGACCTCGTGATCTGCCCGCCTCGGCCTCCCAAAGTGCTGGGATCACAGGCGTGAGCCACCGTGCCCGGCCAAAAAGTTGCATTTCTTAAATTTGTTAAATACCATCTGGTGTTGTATGTGAATTTAATTCAGTACTATTAACTTTCTCACATTCAATCCATAATTTATAAAGCATAACTGTGCACATTTGATGTCACAAAAAGATCCTGAACTTCTCTTTTTAAAATAAGTAGTTAAAACTGTTAACAAAAAATACTGCAGCAATTTTGTGCTAAAAACAAACAATAAGGTAGGTTTTATTTTGATTTGTTATCATCTTTTACTCTTGCAAGAGAAAAGCCAAATTATTTTATGTAGAAATCAAACTTTCAGATTAATAAGACACTAGCCTTATGACTTGAATAATAACGTTACAATACTGTCATCTGCATCGTTACCACAATATTGTTGCTACCAGGTCAACTAATTAATGTTTATTCAAAGCTCTACACTATGAAAATAAAACAAAACAAAGTAGCATTAAAAAATAAAAATGATTGAATTTTACTAACACTTGTGTCTCTGGTTTAGAGACCGAATAGTGCAGGCTAGGTAGATGCACAAAAGTGGATGCTTTCCTACAGATGGATTTCATCTGCAAGAGGATACTATAGGGCAAAATCTATTAAAATCTTAAGCATAGACAGATGGTAAAGTGTAAATTAAGATTCAGCACATTACAGGAAACTCACAACTACCTTCAGTAAGTGGTAGAGCATAAATAACCTAATTTAAATGTGTAAAACAATCTGATCACTGCCAGATTTCCTCCCCCACCCACCAAAAAAAGAAAACTCTTACTATTATCCCATAGCTAAAATTCCCTAAAAAATTAAGTTTTTTTTTTTTCTAACAGGCAAAAATAGTTTGAATTCCATTTTATCTGAATCTCTTCACACTGCTCATGTTCTGGTATACAGTTTAATGAGCAGTGAAATGGCCAGAAGAAGAATATTCAGGTTTTACAAAGGCTGATGCAATCTAGACACTGGCTATGCAAGCCCAGAGTAATCAAGTACTTGCCGTAATTGTATTTCAATGTGCACATAATATCTATTCCAACCCCTATAAAAATATTGATGGTTTACAATGCTGACTACTTACAGATTTATAGCACATTATTGGGTTAGCGTATTTTGAAGAAATGGATGGGAAATCTAAGGTTAAGCAGTCCATGATTATTATTTTGCTCTTCTACTTTTACCGAATAATTCAATGACTTCTAAGGAAATAATAGCTAATATATATTAGTGTTTACTGAGTCCCTATTTTACAGAAGACGAGTTGTGGCTTCCTCGGTAAAATGACTTGCTCAAGGTTACATCCTTCTACGCTGGCCTAAGCAGCAATTTGGAAAGTTATGAGAGCTATGATGAAATGAACCAGCTCCAAGAGATCATACATAAAATAATAACAATTATTTTAAAGCCCTTAAGCTCATATAATAAAATTATATCATAGATAGATAGACCTCCCTTTCATAGTCAAAGTGAAGGTTCCTTCCCCAAAAAAGATTTCTCCCAATACCATTTTGTTACTCTTGTCAGGTTTAAGATTCCCTTGATGTTGCTGGGATAGAGGACAAAAAACAAAAAACAAAACAAAAACTAAAAAGGTTGTTTTTTCCTTTTTTTTTTTTTTTTTTTTGAAATGGAGTCTCACTCTGTCACCCAGGCTGGAGTGCAGTGGCATGATCTCAGCTCACTGAAAGTTCCACCTCCCAGGTTCATGCCATTCTCCTGCCTCAGCCTCCTGAGTAGCTGGGACTACAGGCGCCCGCCACCATGCCTAGCTAATTTTGTTTTTGTATTTTTAGTAGAGACAGGGTTTCACCATGTTAGCCAGGATGCTCTTGATCTCCTGACCTCGTGATCCGCCCACCTCGGCCTTCCAAAGTGCTGGGATTACAGGTGTGAGCCACCATGCCCGGCCTGTTTTTTTTTCCCTTTTAAAAAAAGACACAAGCATTTAGAATGAAAGCTTTTAGAGAGACAGACTTCATGGATTTATGACACAATTGTTTAAACAAGTACAAAATAAAACTTGATCTCACATTTTCATACAGTACTAAAGCAAAATTTCAATGCTGTTTTTTACAGAGAAGTACATTGAAAGAAAAACATATCATTCTAAACTGACCTTAAATCTTAAAAATACACGCGTGGTATCTAAAGAAACCTGACACAATCCTAAAATACAGAAACAGATACAAAATAGTTTTGAATGTTTTCCAAATGTTCTATTACCCAACACGTTGGTTTAAGACAGCAGTGATGAAGTAAAAGGAAGTGTTGTATTCTAAGAAGATTTGTGAATACTACACAGCATTGCAAAATGAATATCTGAGTATGCCTCATTCTATTGCACTTTGCTTTACTGCACTTCACACATACTGCACTTCTCCCAAATTGAAGATCTGTGGTAACTCATTGACCAAGTCCATCAGTGCCACTTTTCCAGCAGCATGTGCTCACTGTTTCTGTGTCACATTTTGCCAATTCTCAAAGTATTTCAAACTTTTTCATTATTTTTATATCTGTTATGGTAATTTATGATCAGTGATCTTTGATGTTACTGTTGTAATTGTTTTGGGATGCCACAAACTGCACCCACATCAGACAACGAACTTAATGGCTAAATGTCATGTGTGTTCTGACTGTGGCACCGACTGGCGATTCCCCTATTTCTCTCTCTCTTCTTAGGTTTCCCAATTCCCTGAGACACAACAATATTTTAATTAAGCCAATTTATAACTCTACCATGACTTTTAAATGTTAAAGTGAAATAAAGAGTTACATATCTGTCACTTTAAATCAAAAACTAGGAATGACCAAGTTTAGTGAGGCAGGCATGTTGAAAACTGAAATAGGCCAAGAGCTAGGCCTCTTTCACCAAACAGCCAAATTGTGAATGCAAATGAAAAGTTCTCAGAGGAAATTAAAAGTACTACTCCAGAAAACACACAAATGATAAGAAAGTTGAAAAGCCTTATTGTTGATATGGAAAAAGTTTCAGTGGTCTGGATAGAAGACCAAACTATCCACAACACTCCCTTAGGCCAAAGCCTAATCCAGAAAAAGGCCCTAGCTCTTTTGAATTCTATGAAGCCTGAGAGAGGTAAAGAAGCTGCAGAAGAAAAGCTGGAAGCTAGCAGAGGTTGGTTCATGAGGTTTAAGGAAAGAAGCCATCTTCATAATATAAAAGTGAAAGGTGAAGCAACAGATACTAGTGGAGAAGATGCCACAAGTTCTCTAGAAGATCTAGCTAAAATCTTTGATGAAGACAGCTACACTACACAAGAGATTGTTAATGCAGATAAAACAACCTTTTACTGGAAGAAGATCCTATCTAGGACTTTCATAGCTAGAGAGGAAAGTCAATGCCTAGTTTCACAGCTTCAAAGGACAGGCTGACTCTCCTGTTACAGGCTAATGCAGCAGTGACTTGATATTGAAGTCAATGCTCATTTACCATTCCAAAAATCCTAGGGCCCTTAAAATGATGCTAAATCTACTCTGTCTTTGCTCTGTAAATGGAACAGCCTGAATGATGTAAATGGAAAGCCTGGATGATAGCATATCTGTTTACAGTATGGTTTGTTTACTCACTATTTTAAGCCTACTGTTGAGACCCACTGCTCAGAAAAAAAGTTTTCTTTTAAAAGGTTACTGCTCATTGACAAAGCACCTGGTCACCCAAAAGCTCTAATGGAGAGGTACAAGGAGATCGATGTTGTCTTTATGCCTGCTAATACAACATGCATTTTGCAGCCCATGAACCAAGGAGTAATTTTGACTTTCAAGTCTTATTTAAGAAATGCATTTCATAAGAGTGTAGCTGCCACAGATTATGCATCCTCTGATGGATCTGGGCAAAGTAAATTGAAAATTTTCTGGAAAAATTTCACTATCCTAGATGCCATTAAGAACATTTATGATTCATGGTAGGAGGTCAAAATATTAACACTAACAGGATTTTAAAAGAAGTATTAACTTAATTCCAACCCTCACAGATGACTTTGAGGGATTTAAGACTTCATTGAAGAATTAATATTCTGCAGATGTGGTGGAAATAGAAAAAGAACTAGCATTAAAAGTGAAGCCTGAAGATGTAACTGGATTGCTGTGATCTCATAAGAAAACCTTAACAGAAGAGTTGCACCTTATGAATGAGCAAAAGAGTGGTTTCTTGAGATAAAATCTACTCCTGGTAAAGATGCTATGAACACTGTCAAGATGACAACAAAGGATTTAGAATATTACATAAACTAAGCTGATGAGCCAGAGGCAAGGTTTGAGTGGATTGACTCCGAATTTGACGTTCTGTGGTTACAATGCTATCAAACAATATTGCATGTTACAGAGATACCTTTCATGAAAGGAAGAAACAACCAATGTGGTAAACTTCATTGTTTTCTTATTTTAAGAAATTGCCACAGTCACCACAACCTTCAGCAACCACTACCCTGATCAGTCAACAGTCATCAACATTGAAGCAAGACCCTTCATCAGCAACACTATGACTTGGAGAAAGCTTAAATGATCATTATGGCAGGGCGCGGGTGGCTCACGCCTGTAATCCCAGCACTTTGGGAGGCCGAGGCGGGCGGATCACCTGAGGTTAGGAGTTCAAGACCAGCCTGGCCAATATGGTGAAACCCCATCTCTACAAAAATACAAAAATTAGCTGCGCATGATGGCAGGTGCCTGCAATCCCAGCTACTCGGGAGGCTGAGGCAGGAGAATCGCTTGAACCCGGGAGGCGAAAGTTGCAGTGAGCCGAGATCGTGCCATTACACTCCAGCCTGGGTGACAGAGTAAAACTCCGTCTCCAAAATAAATAAATAAATAAAATAAATCATTAGTATGTTTAGCAATAAACTATTTTTTAAGGTATGTACTTTTTAGACATATTATTGCACACTTAATAGACCACAGTATAGTGTAACATAACTATTATATGCACTGGAAAACACAAAATTCATGTGACCTGCTTTATTGTGGCAGCTAGAACTAAACCCGCAGTATCTCCAAGGTACGTCTGTATAATGAAAACAGTAGACTGAGGATATCAAGAGCAAATATATTTTGAAAATGCTCAATGCATTTCTTAAGTGCATTAGATACTTTGGTATATTTAGGACTATCATTTAACAACCCTATATATGTTTAATCAATGACATGAACATCAGATAAAGTTCTGTTTTTGTTTTATTTTGTTTTGAGATGGTGTCATGCTCAGTCATGCAGAATGGAGTGCAATGGCACGATCTTGGCTCACTGAACCTCCACCTCTCGGGTTCAAGCGATTCTCCCACCTCAGTCTCCTGAGTAGCTGGGATTACAAGTGCGTGCCACCACGCTTGGCTAATTTTTGTATTTTGAGTAGAGATGGGGTTTCACCATGTTGGTCAGAATAGTCTCGAACTCCTGACCTCATGGTCCGCCTGCCTGGGCCTCCCAAAGTGCTGGGATTACAGGCATGAGCGACCGTGCCCGGCCAGTGCTATGATTTTCATTAATTTTTTAATGGAGACAATATCCAGAAATGCATTATATAAATGCTAAAATATGAAATTTACCTTTTTTACTTTCCTTAAAATATCATCTAACTTTTCCTCAGACCTATAATTATGGAAAGAAAGTGGTCACTACATATTTCTATTTTATCTAAATTCAAGCTCACAGTAACAGATTCTGGGCCCAATCCACTACTGTAAACTTCGTGACTTTTTTTTTTGACAACGTCTCCCTCTGTCACCCAGGCTGGAGTGTAGTGGCATAATCACAGCTCACTGCAGCCCCGACCTCTCGGGCTCAAGCAACCCTCCTGCCTTAGCCTCCTGAGTAGCCAGGACTACAGGCACATGCCACCACGCCTGGCTAGTTTATTTTTTTATTTTTCGTAGAGATGGGGTCTCATATGTTACCCAGGCTGTTCTTGAATTCCTAGGCTCAAGCAATCCTCCTGACTTGGTCTCCCAAAGTGCTGGGATTATAGAAATGAGCCACCTCAGCCAGCACTAATGTGACTTTTATGTGGTTTCAGCAAAAAAACAAATGAGTCTTACATGAATTTGTCAGTAACAAATTTGCGCTATTCCATCATCACTGACATAAAAAAGCAGATTGTTAATTTAAAAAATTGATATTTACTAGTAAGTGTAAATATAATTAGATTAATTAGAAATATAATTCAATTATATAAATATAATTCAATTATATAATTGAACATTCATTCAAGTGATAATTATAATAAAAGACAACCCATGAAGTCTTTGCTCCTAAAAATTAAGCACTAGTTTTCAGTTATTCTTTAGAGAATAATCCTTTAGGAACTTTCTATTTAATACTCAAATGAGCATCTCATTGAAATTGGCCAAATTGACTACATTTTCCTAGACGTTAGATAGATACTCAGCATAGGGAGTATTCATTTTCTTCAGAAAATACTAGTTGCATTAAATGATTAATTCAGCTGTTCTGACTCATGTCATAAATTAGGTCAAAAGAGTGGCCAAATTGTGAAGGAGCAGAGGTAAATATATAATTAATTAGACCCAACAATTCACTACCTACAGAGTGCATTCACAACAATTACAGAAATGCAATTCCATTAATATTTAATAAGTTATTTACTTTGGTCTTTGTACTTGGCATTTTATAAGAACAGAAACAATCTGCATATTTTAAGGTAACCTTAAAAACAATCTCCAAAGTGACAATGATTCTGGACAACTGCAAGATCAGCAGATCAAATAAACACAAGGTTTAAAGAAAAATTAAAATGTTAGTCCAGAATATCATAAATTATGGAAATGATAGTGCGTTCTGCCTTAAACATCAAGATCACACAGAAAAGATGTGTATCATTCTAATATTTTTTGAAAAACCAGTTATTATATAAGTATAGTGTTTAATTAAAACTTAATAAAACTAGTAATCTGTACTAGATTCTAAAAGACAAGATGGAAACCACTGATTATTTTTCCCGAACTTACAAGCAACAGTGATGTTATTTGTTAACTACTCTAATCTATATATATTTAACTTAACTAATTCACATCCTTTTCATTGAACAAACTTTAGGGTATTCAATGACAGATTTGATTAAGTCAGTGTCATCAGTGTTAGGAAAAATGCTTGTTTTTTTCAGCATCTTGATTTCACCATGTGTTTTTATTAACTGCAGAGGCAGAAGGGGATAATATGGAGGTCTGATACGTATTTTAATCTAAAGTGTACCAGGCATTAGCCTTCATCTTTTCCAATATGTACCACATTTTTCCAAAGCCAATTTATTACTGTTCTATTTATACCCAGAGTCATACACAGAGGGAAAAAAAAAAGTACTCTTCTGTCCGTTTGCTCTGACCCACTGATTTCTTGAATTGTGTCTTATTTCAACTTGATGAAAAAAAAATAGCAGACATTAAGCTCACTTCATCATTATTATTTTGCTAAAAACCATTTGAGGAACTTGAGCCAATGATATAAATATGGAATATGAACCAACGATATAAAATAGCAAAATTTCACTAACTCTTTTAACCTTTAAAGTCAGTCACCACAAAGTTCATAAATCTAAAATATTAACCTACTCTCCCATTTCTCTCCCTTCTCTAAATATTATTTTCAAGTTTCAGTTCATTTATTTCATTATATCATAAATTGTATTAACCATTTGTAAAGTATTTAACAGAGATAATATTCATAGGCACGAATCCAAAAATGCAAAGTCTCCTCAGCAAAAAATAACCAACAGATTTCTGTGTGAAGACACAGCCAAAGATGGTGTGCATGTATGATCAAAATATTCTACAGTGATGTTCAAGTGAGACAGACTTGGTTCAATTTGCCTGACTGTGACTCTGGGTAAGTTACTTAACCTTGGTGAGCTGGAAACTATTATCTACCTGAAGATCAGCGATAGTCATATGTATTGTATTGGGCATAGGTGCCAAACATCAAATATTGTTGATATTATGATTTCTGTGCTTATTAATGCTTCTGTGAGCAACAGAATAAAAAGTAAATTAACATAGTAATGCTGCTTCTTGATAAAATGTATTAAAGGCTGAATCTGAGGAGGATGAAGGAAATAATAAGTGACATATACAAGAATATCAGTGAGAGAGTCTTCGCTGTAAGTCCAGGATTTATTAGAATCACCCCATGACTATGCCAGACCTACAAAATGAGTTGACTCAATTACAAACCAAATATTAAAAGAATGGCTACTAGTTTCTCAATACTGTGCTAAATAATGATGGAGGCTGTAATACAATCACATAAACAAAACTCGTGTATGGACAGAAAGAGAGTACAATTTACACATACACCTGTAATTACTTTCTAATTAACTGCATTATCCAGAAAATCATACAATTTATCTTTCATTAGGATTGGATGAAAGTTTCTGGTGCATTTAACCATTTTACCTAAATATAGTCTCAGTACAGAAATTCTGAATTTTTATTTTTTTCTTAATTATGCTAATTGCCTTATTGATTTGCACATAAGCCTATCGAGGTATAAATTAATTCAACTCACATGGGAAATTGATTGTGTGTTTCTTTCAGTGATTCTTGTAGTTTTGGGGGTCTCAAAAACTACTATAGTATAGTAACATCAAAGATCACTGATCACAGATCACCATAACAGATACAATAAATAATGTAAAAGTTTGAAATATTGTGAAAATTACCAAAATGTGACACAGAGACACAAAGTGAGTTCATGCTGTTGAAAAAATGGTGCTGAAAGATTTGCCTAATGTAAGTGTGCCACAGAGCTTCGAGTCTAAAACGTGCATTATCTGTGAAGCACAATAAAGCAAAAATAACAAACCGAAGCACAACAAAATTAGGTATGCCTGTATACTCTTATGCAGAAAAAAATCCTATAAAACACACGCCCCCACTGCTGTGAGCTATCCTTATAGTACGTACACACACAATGAACATATTCAGTGAGGAAACACTGGTTCAACGCAACCCAATAGGATGGAAATTGAAACAAAGGGTGAAGATGAAAACTTCTGTCTTGGATAAACCTAAATTTACGTTCTGTCTGCCCACTTAGTGCTTAGATATTTCACAGGTTTATGAAAAAAAAAAACTATCATATTTTAAAATTTCTTTAGATTAACAAGTAACTAAATTTAAGACACAAAGCGAGGCTCTGAAATAGCTTCATAATCTATTAGTTAAAATTTTAGTTAGGGATCCACCATGTCTTGTCTCACCATCACCCAAGACACAGACATGGCTTCTGTTCACCAGACTCTGGAATCATGTGAGAAGCTGCCGGATTCCACAGTGCCCAATAAACAGCTCTCACCTGACTGCAAAGAGTCGCGTGGTGTGTGGAGGGCAGTTCCAAGGTCAACAAACAACATTTTGTTTGGAAGACTGCTCTGACTGAAGAAGAGTCAAGAAAATCCTTTCAAGCTATTTATAGTATAAAGAAGTTGGGTAAAAGTATACATTTCTGAGCAAAATTTACCTTTCTGTCTACCAGGGCTCTCCAAAATTTGGAAACTATTCAGGAGTATTATTATTTTATGGCAATATAGTCATTTGCATAAGTTCAGTATGTTTTCTTTTGTAACAGGACACAATTGGAGACACTGATTATATCAGTTTAATTCTGGCCTTGTAATTTATTAATGGAGTCTAAAACTACAAACCTCCTCAAAATGGATTGACCCTACTGTTTTCTAATTGTTTGTTTTAAAGCTTTCTTTTTATTTCACAGCCATTGATCAGCTTTCTTCTGCAGGGAAGAAAAAAAAAAAAAAAAAAAAAAGACACTTTGCAAGACTGCAAGGCAAGGCTTCACTGAACCAAGCATTCAATGGCTGAAAAATATATTTATGAGGGATGAAAAGATGCTAAGGAGGACATGGGCATCTCTGAAGTAGTGAAAAGTGTTCTTAAAGCTTTGCAGGGATCAAAGACCTGTCTACCACAATGTACAAAATTTATAATTCTAAGTGATCCTTGGAAATGTTATGGTTATACGGTGAAGTTGTCCAGGATAAGTAGGGAAGCACATGTTATCGGCATCAAGGGTGTGAACCCTTAGAAAAAATGAAATACAAAGAACAAAGTGAGCACATGCCACAAGTTGGATGAATCTTGAAAACATGTTAGCTGAAAGAATCCAGTCACCAATGTCCACATACTGTATCATTCCATTTCTATAAATATCCAGAATAGACAAATATAGAGACAGAAAGTAGATTACTAGTTGCTTCAGACTGGGGTGGGAGAGAGGAGAAGGGAGGACATGAAAGGGTGGAGTGGCAGTAGCCAGAAGACACTAGGAGATTTCTTTCTGAAGTAATAAAAATGTTCTAAAATTGACTGTGGCAATGGTTGCACATATCTGTTAATATACTAAAAACCACTGGATTGTATAACTTAAATGAGTGAATTATATGGTATATGAATTATATCCCAATAAAGCTGTTAGAAAAAGTATGTATTCCATTTTTGGGATGATGGCAGGCAGGGTACATGACCTTGAAATTTCATGTTTCATGAGTATTTCTTCCTGTCTTTGCAGACTAACTTTAAAACTCCTATTTCAGGTCAGTGATTCCGTTAAATTTTGAATTGTAACTCTTGTACAAGTTGTGACAATTGAGATATTCTGATTATATAATTCTTTGTTCTATGTGAATAAAATTGAAGTCCAGCTTAATTAAAAGGAAAAATGTTGACAGAATCAAGAGCTCAGAATACTTCTAAGTCAGAAGTTAGTTTGAATATTTGACATATTTATAGACCTGGTTTATATAGAGCAATTTAGAAGGGCTAAGCAATGTTACCTTGGTACAATAATTTGAAGACCTCCAGAAAATACTGCCTCCCACCCACCCCCATACACAACAGTTTCCTCCAGTATTTTAGACTACTACCATAACCCCCTGGCAAATGACTAAATCACAGACCATGTGGCAGCGAAGAGTAAGAATTAGAATGAGACAATCAGTGAGCTGGATTTCCTATTTCTCTATTTATCCAAGTGGCCTTGGGCAAAACCATTAACTTCTCTTAACTCTGACTCTTTATCTGTAAAATGGATATCCTAACAGTAACCGACTTGTTGTAAGGGCTAAATAAGATAACACCAGGAGATAGATTAGCTAGTGCTGGACACATACTCAAGAAATGTTGACTGTACTAATGGCAAACTAACAAAAGGTCTCACATCAGTTACTTGCAGGGCTCAGGAATAATCAAGTTGGTCTATGCTTGAAGGTGGAGGTTCTGAGCACTTTGGCAGGTCTTGGTATTTTGCATAGCCCTTTGGGGTAGCCAGGCTGCTAGACAGCCCTTTGGAGCCAGGTCTCTTGGGATGCCCTAGTTCCTTCAGCCAGCACTCAGGTCCCATTCCCTCCAACTGGGCATGGTTCCTGCTCTCACTCTCCTTGTGTTAATAAAATTCATGGAAAGACCTATCTTCGCTTTGTCAACTCTCTTACCTAGACCAGCTCCCCTCACCCCTGTCTCATCCTAGTTGTCCCAGGAATGGTTTTGGTCTTCCAGCACCTCTCCTGTCCTCTTTAAGGGTGGCATCACATCGATGTCCCTAACACAGACAGATTTAGATCCTCACTGAACCCCTAGAACAATGAGACAATTTTGCATATCTGAACCAGAATCATAAGTATGCCTTGAGCATAAACATTGCTTTTGTTTCAAAGGGCTGTATCCTATTAAAAAATAATTCCTCATGTCTTAGAAATTTTTCATACAACTAAAGGCTGGAAGGAAGTTTGCCAAAATGCATACTGTAGCTGCATCTGGATGGTAGAATCATGGGATCTGTATTTCTTTCTGTTTCTTTATACTGTTCTGTACTTTCTAAAATGTTTGTACTGAAAACAGAGCAATTAGGAAACCAGAAAAAACAATATTTAAAAACATAGCCTGTAATCCCAGCACTTTGGGAGGCCAAGGCAGGCAGATCACCTGAGATCAGGAGTTCACGACCAGCCTGGCCAACAGGGTGAAACTCCATCTTTACTAAATATACAAAAATTAGCCAGGCGTGGTGGTGGGCACCTGTAATCCCAGCTACTTGGGAGGCTGAGGCAGGAGAATCGCTTGAACCTGGGAAGCGGAGGTTGCAGTGAGCTGAGACCATGCCATTGTACTCTATCCTGGGTGATGAGCAAAACCCTATCTGAAAAATAAAAAATAAAAATAAATTAAAAATAAGAATAATAAAAACATATCTTGGCTGGGGAAATGGGGGCAGTAGAGAAGAATAATGAGAAAGTAAAATTGCACTTATTTTTCAAAGTTTGGTTTTGAAGTGGTATAAAGGGGAATGCATTGTGGACCACTTGAAGAAAAAAGAAAAGGTCTGAAGGGAGAGTGCTTGTGTCAGGGGGATGGGGAGGAGTAGGCAAATCCCAGCTATTTCATGAGTTCACCAGGCAGCAGGCTAAGCCTAGTTTTTAAGATACATGAAAATCACCACTCAGTTCATTGGTGAAAAATTTATCAAATGTGTTGGCTAATTAAAATAATCAACCAATTAAATCAAAATGTGAAATGCAAATAGCCTGTACAACTAGTCCACATTGATTTCTATGCAGAGGAACAGGAGGTTATTTTGTGGTCTTGAATTCTAGGAGGCCAGCTTAAAAAGGAGAGAAGAGACTTAGTGAGACAACACTAAAGGCAGGGTCATCGAAACATGGCCAGTTCCACATTTAAGAATCTGTGAGATTAGGCACATGGGCATCATAGTATACTTTAGAGGGTAGGCTCTGGATTTCAGACTGTCTCAACTTGAATCCAGGCCCAGCCAGCTGTAAGCTATGAGACCCTGGGGAAATTGTTTAACTTGACCAATCTCAGTTACATCATCTTTAAAATAGGGATAACAATATTACCTAGGTTTTGGAACTGCGAAAGGATTCAATGAAATAACACATGGTAAGGGCTTAACACTTAGCATTAGGCATGTGATAAAGAAAATGAGGATGATGAAGAAGAGTGTATATGAAATAAACAGATCCTAGAACATATAAGAGCTGAAGTCCTGTTTTCATTTTCATTTTTTCTTCCTCCTCCTCTTCTTTTTTTTCCCCTGAGACTGGCTCTCCCTCTGCCACACAGGCTGGTGTGTAGTGGCGCTATCACAGCTCTCTGCAGCCTCCACCTCCCAGACTCAAGTGATCCTCCTGCTTCAGCCTCCTGAATAGTTGGGACTACAAACACAGCTACCATGCCTGGCTAATTTTTTTTTATGTTTTGTAGAGATGGGGTCTCACTATATTGCCCAGGCTGGTCTCAAAATTTCGGACTCATGCAATCCCGCCACCTCAGCCTCCCATAGTACTGGGATTTCATGCGTGAGCCACTATGCCTGGCTGAAGTCCTGTTTTCTAACTAGCCAAAGTGAGGAAACAATCAACATTTATATTATAGTATTTCAGAAAACACTATTTAAAGACATCTTTTCTCAATAAGATCCTGCCCTTAGGAGTCTAAGATTGGTTGCATAAAAGTACCCTAATTTGGTCAATGCCCAATACCATTTGTACCTGAATAATTAAGCTCACTTAAATTTAACATTAAAAACAAAAAGATGAATTGTCCGTAAAAGTAGCTTATATCAGCAATCCATATATTCCAAACATCATTATTTGAATTTCAAAATTCAGTTAACATAACAAACATTTTAAACTACTGTAAAGTACACTGACAAATAAGTCATATGAGCCAAAGATTAAATAACTCAAGGGTATTGAAGGTAAATTTTCCTCAGCTTCTGGCTCATTATTCTCAAGGTTGACACGCATAAATTTGGCAAACACTCATTTAATTATTTTATAACTTATTTTATGAAAGTCTGATTCAGCCTCATAAAAAAGTGTTTATATTTTCTTTACTCTAGCAATCAAATGTAATAACCACTAAATGGCATTACACACGCTTTCTCAAATTAAATGACAAATTTAGAAGACTATGCTATTAAATAATGAGGAAAA
Source organism: Papio anubis (assembly GCF_008728515.1). NCBI lineage: Eukaryota > Metazoa > Chordata > Mammalia > Primates > Cercopithecidae > Papio > Papio anubis. Next base: position 93,338,736 of record NC_044985.1, on the reverse strand, counting down.
GTTTCTGCAAGATAAAGAGTAGATGTTTGGGGACACAGAATACAGACAAAACAAGCCCACAACACAAGGACAGTAGGTGCAATAAGAACTTAGAAATAAAGAGAGAGACATTATCTTTTCTTTCCTCTTTCATTTCTTTCTCTCTTTCATTTTCCTTATGAAGAAAAAATACTATTTGGAATATCCCATCTATCATGTCACTGAATTTGCTTAATAAAATGTTGGCCACTAATCAGAAATTAAACATAGCAAAGGCATGAGATGGTTTTAAATAGTCTACACATAATAAAAGCATTTCACAGCATTGGTGAAAATAGTGGACTTTGTATTTGTATTTCATTCATTCGATCAGCAGCTAAATATACTGTTTGTAACATGGAGGATCTAAAGATGAATGAAACAAATTGAACACAGTGCTAATAAATACTGAGAAGCAACTAGGAAACAGAACAATATGGGGAAAAAGACATATTTTGCAACCCAACAGACATGGGTCAAAATTCAACTCTACTTGTTATTATCTATGTGACCTTGAGCAAGCTAACCAATTCTAATTTTCAGACTCTTCAACTACAAAAAAGGTGAATACCTATATTACTGGATGCTTATAAAGAAAAAAATAATAATACATATCGGGAACCTTGCATGCTGCCTGGAACCTCATAAATATTTGTTCTCTTATAAATACAAATTAGTAGAATTTATGTTTTAATTCAAGCTGAGAAAAATACACATCCTCATGAATAGCAGACAACTTTAAAATCTCAAATTAAATAATTTGCAAGAGATATTTAATTTCCTGTCTATATTTGTCCCATAATCATGTAACTGAACAGTGAACATTCACTGCAACACTAATAATCTGCACTTCCTCCTCTGATTAACAAATAAATAGGGCTAATTCTCATGCAGCAGAAGCTAAAAATTGTCCTTCATTATCAATTCTCTCCTTCTTCTTAAGTAAAAGAACCCTCAAATGTTAGTTGGGCACATGTTTACTTTTAATAATGACTACATATCATCTATATAGCAAAGTACGATGAAATAACTAAGGTCTGGTCAATGGGATGTGAGAACAAGAAGTATGTGTGACTAGTCAGAAATATGTGTAAAGGGAGAGGTCACGCCCATCTCTGCATTTCTCCCTCCTGCTATCTGGGATGCATATGTGATAAGACAGTGGGGGCAGAAGCAGCCATCTTGGAAACAAAATGGAAGTTGCATGTTGAGGACGGCAGGGCAAAAATACAGAGAGCATCTGAGTCCTTGATGATAATGGAGTACTATGTTAAATTTGAGTTGGCTTAAGTTACTGTTATTTTAAATGTTTTGTAATTCTTCCCCATGTGGCAAAATTAAATATACCTAAGGAAAACTCTGCTCTCAATACTCATAGAATTATTGAGTTTGTTTCTCCTCTACAGTCATTAATAGGGCGGGGGACAGGAAGAAGAAAGAAAAGAAAATGTTGGGCTATAACAAATGACTTCAGCAGTCAAGACGTGAGTAATTGGTCTAGGACAGATGGGAGTACAATTAAAGGTTATGGCCAAAATGAGAAATAAATAGCTTATAGGTACTTAGTGACATATGTATTTGCTCAAAGTATTTATTGCTTCTCTATGGACCATTTTTCATCTTGCGGATGCCCTTTAGTGAATGATGAATCTGCTTGCCTCCCACTTATTTTTAGAACAATTATAAAGGGATTTTAGGAAACCTGGTGTCATTATAAGACTGGATATGTCAATAAGTAACATTTGTGGTGATCAGACCCATATATTTTTTTCTTGAAGAGTTGCTTTAATGGACTTAACAGTAACATCGATGATTTCCATAGGAGATATATGCTTTTCTCACTTACACCCAGTAATGTTCCTCACCTGACAGGTTCAGTTACTATCTCTTTATCAAAGCACACATACAAGTGTTTGTTAAGAAGTTTACTTATTATGTTAGTTGATGTACAATGCATGAATTGTAAGTTGGTTTTGACTGAATGCCTTGCTAATTTATAATCTTGACAACAATAGACTTTGTCTTCCTAAACTTGCTTACTTCTTTTCAAATTGGAATGCCCTTGTTGCTCTAATACTGCAAGCAAGGAAGCTTTAGTGTCCGCTCCACCACATTTGATAACTGTTGCTGCTTCATCCACACCACCAGTTTTTTCTTTCTAACTAAAATCCTTGTCAGTTCTAATCTGTACTACAGCAAACTCCATTTGAGAGACAAGTAGCACCTCCTCATTCTCAGTTCAGACACAAAGTTCTTAAGGAACTATAATTAATTGGTCTTCCCCAGAGAAAAAGGCTAGATATGTCATTATGCTTTTTAAAATGTGAAAAAATAGTTGAGGATATATATATACACACACACACACATATATATATATTTATACATACATATATATACACATATATATACATGTGTATATATATAGAGTCCTAAGATGACATGGGCTCAGCTATCCTTCCAGGTCCTCTATTGAGAAAGAACCCAAGTTCTGGTGCTCTTTCAGCTCTAGTGAAAGGTCTGGGGACTAGAAGCCAAGCATTCAAAAGGCTGAACTGTCAATATGTTAACCAAATTATAACAAGTTAAGAATGAAATGTGGCACCTGAAATATTTTCCTATAAATGACAGAAGTAGTTTTAATAAAAAAGCAAATATAAAATTCTATTGCTATTTTATAAATTAAAGCAGATTTAGTACATAAAAATTTTAAAGTGAGCAACTATTCCTGTCTTTCTCTAAAACAGAATTACATAGAATTTCCAAGAAAGAAGACTATATAATATCTATGTAATATTTCCCATTCCAAAGTAGTTTAATTTTTAGCTTTACATACAATTACTGATTTTGAGTATTTGTCCTGAAGAACTGTGGTTCACCTACAACAGGTTCTAGGGTTGAATTTATATATATACCATGTGGGAAGTTTGGGGGGATGAAGGGAGTAGGTATACACTTAAAAAAATGGGAATTTCAGCCCAGTCTTCTAGAAACTTGAATTTGCCTATTTTCCAGGGTGAGTTGGGGGGAAAATGGCTTCTACCTTGCAAGATTCTACAGGGACACATAATCTATGCCTATCATGCCCATAATTTAGTAAATAAATGTTAAGCCCCTGCATTAACTTAGAGAGAGAACTTTGTATAATATGAATCTTTTTGGATCTCCCGAAGAAATATACTCAGAGAAATTACAGGGATTTTGAAAGGTTAAAAACAAAACCAGGAGGCAATCTATATATTCTCACTGATTCTCAAACTTCAGCATCAGAATTACTTGGAAGACTTGACAAAACACAGGTTGCCGAGCTGCAGCCACACATTTCTGATTCACTAGGTCTGGGGTGGGGCCCAAAGATTTACATTTCTAACAAGTACCCAGGTGATGCCAATGGTGCTGGTTCAGGGGACACTCTGAGAACCACTGTCCTTCATGAAGGAAAGGCATAAAGAAGCCAAATTAGAAGCTCAGCCCTCACCTCTAAGAGGGCACAGCCACACATGGTGTCACACTAAGCACCTGAGAAAGATCTAGAAGAGATGGTTCCTTAATCAAGAATGTAACCTCATTGTTGTGAAGAAAGCTGCTAGTGGGAAGGCAATTGTGGCAAGTGGTGAGAAAGAAGAGAGGCGGAGTACACGGCTGTGAGGGGAAGACCAGAGAACAGTAGGCATCGCTGTATGCATGAAAATAGTGACTAGATTCATATTCCTTGAACAGACATTATTGAGCAACTATGATGTGCCAAAAACTCAGCTAGATGTTAGGGACTCATCAGTGATCAAAACAGAAAATGTTCCTGCTCTATGAACATTCTAGTTAGGTGAAACAATAATTAATTGTACAAAAAAATATAAAACATATCAGATATATCAGTAATATAGAAATGCTATGGAGAAAAATACAGGGTAAAGTAGGTGAGGATTAAGTGTTCTTTTTTATTTCTACATAGGGTGATACAGGAAGGATGTCCACCAGATACCACACTAAGAACTGCCACAAGAAAATGAAGCAATTCTAATGTGTAACTCTGCAATCACTTTTCCCCCAGATGCCAGGATTAGTATAAAGAGCTCCAGATAGTGAGGGTGCGGAATTCATAAAAGTCCATCTGCCTAGAGCTCTGTCCTATTCATATATTCACAAGTCTCCTGGTAATTCTGTGACAGAAGAAAAAGTATTTGTTGTTTTTGTAGTCGGTCAGTTTTACAGATTCCCTGCTATATTCCATCCATAGATCTGCCATGGATGATCAAGCTTAGGAAAGACATTTGTACATCTTACATCTCAGGTATGAAATGAAACTTTTCTAACACATGATGACCATCATCAGAAAACAGGGAGGTTGTTAGATTTAGTTACAGTTCTTATTATAGCAGCACTTCCTTCTTTCACTTTCAGGGTGGCAGAAAATAGGACTTAGGTCAGCTAATACTTCTGCAAGGATCTAGTATGAAAATAATCTAGTTAGAAGACACTGTTTGGTTGGTTTTCAACGATCCAAGGAAAGATTTGCTGCCAGGGAGAATCCTTGCTCTTTTAAATTTATAAATACATATATCCTAAGCAAATGCTCACATAGTTTACCCAAATAAATCTAGAGTGCTCTAAAAAGAAGGAAGGAAGGAAGGAAGGAAGGAAGGAAGGAAGGAAGGAAGGAGGGAGGGAGGGAGGGAAACAAACAAACCAAAAAATGAAAGCCTCCCACTCCTGTACTTCTCTCTATGTGCTCATATGTGGATATTAATTTTATATTCTTTAAATTGGACTTCCCTCCACTTTCAGAATTCTCAGGCACTCGGACACTTAGTGAAATATGCTATTTACTTTTGTATATTATTACTATTTAATCTCTTAATTTTCTGCATTTTCATGAGGTCACTTCCTAGACTCCTAGTTTCCTCTTTTAAACCACAGCTGCATCAAGCTGACTATGCTCAAAAGAATAGGACTTACGAAAAAAATAGGCATTGCTAATCCACTGCTAGTTGAAAATACTTTCTAAACTATCAGACCTTCTTTAAAAAGCCCATGATATGCTTCATTATGTAAACAAACCTCCTCTGTGTTGCTTTTTAAGCTTGAAAATATCAAAATCATGACATGACATGAGAAGAATTCTATTTTGACAAAATGAAAAGCACAAAAATTCTTCTACCCAGAAAAAAAAGAAACAGAATGTAATGGGGAAAAATAAATGCAAAAATAGAATTGGCTAGAAACCAGCAACCACAAGAAAAGAAATATGACAGGAAATGGAACTAATCAGTTACTATAGTGAAGAGTTTTTTCCCCAGACTTTCTTAGGAGAAAAAAAGAAATTGTAAAGAAATGTAGAAACTAAGAGTTTGGACAAAGTTATTTATATAATCTTGAACAATACAAAATTCCCTGTGAATGTATATGTTTTTTGAAAGGACAATGGAGTTTTTATTTAGTGGAATTTTGAAAGTTTATCTTCTTTGGGATTCTTCTGGTAAAGCGTTAGTTAGAAGGGTTGGAGCTTTTGAGGAGTAATGTCTATATAATTACGCTATGATACCTTTTTCCAGAGGCAGAATTATCTTCATATCTAATTCAAGGCCTCTCGAAGGCTCAGTCCATTCAGGAATGGGTTTGCTTTGGCAGAACCCTCTTCAGCTCAGCAACAGACACTGCCAACAGATTAGCCTTCCGTGAATAACAATTCTTCATACACTGCAAAATTTTTCACATGAAAATTGTTTCTTTGGGTTATTCTCCCATTACAACTTACTTTTATTATTGGGTTATTTTGGTGTTGACTATATCAATTTTTTTCAGCTGTTTTACACATAGATAAAATTAGAAGATGTCATTTCTAAATATAGATATGAAAAATTAATCTCTATATTAAAAACAAATTTAGAAATAATTGTCATTTATTTGCTAGTTGTTTTGTGACTCTAAGTTTTAAAAAAATTAGTAGCTAATTCACTTAACACAAGTCATTTACAAAATGTTTGACAGCCTCTGAGCATATTTGCAGAGATGGTAGATACAGAATAGTCTTTATTTAATTTCTAATATCATACTGGAAAAAATATGGATAAAAGCTAGAACGCATATTAAAACTCATATGGCTCATCTCCATTTAATTTATATACAAGAAAGCCCAGGTCTCAAAATTTGACTTTCCTTATTCAAGGTAACACAGCTGCTTGGCAGACAAGACAAAAATTGAAACCAGGTCTCTGGATCCCAAGGAACACTGATGGTCCCTAATTATCATGGGGTAAGAGAGATCCACCAGCAACTAAATAACAAACACAACAGGTAATGAATTGAAAAAAATTGATATTAACTTTTTTCATACCCTGTTGTAATTCATAGAAGCTTATTCATAAATAAATTAGTGAATGTCTGGAAATTCAATTGAATCACCATTTCCCAATGTTCAGACAAGACAGAAAGACTGAAAGGAGGATGAATGATGAAAAGGTTCCTGAGTCAAAGTTATTTATTGAATTTTTCTTTTTCCCGCTCTATTATTGTACACATATAATAATGAAAGTTGACGAATGTATACTTTGTGCAAGCGTATTACATATATTACCTGGTAACATATTATACTGTATAGTGTATTGCATGTATTACCTTATTTATTTCCTTTTATTGCTATTATCTTAATGTTTAATCTCACGTTTTGAGGCTAACGTAGCAATTATCATAAAGCTAAGAACCAGCATTTGAAACCAAATCTAAATGATTCCAATGTATATCTCTATCCAGTGAATTATATTGCTTAATCCTTGAAAACTCTCCCTGATTCTGGATTATGTGTGTTAAAAAAAAAAAAAGAAAAAAGAAAAAAGAAAAAAAGAAAAAGACTAAAGAAACTACTTCTGCCTGTTGAAAAAAATCTTATTTCTAAAATTTGATATAAATAACCATTAAAACTGATTCTAGATTGGGATAAATAAGATAAACAGGACTTTCAAAACGAACGCCTTTATGTATCACTGAGCATCTAAAATGCCTTCTCAAGGTTTCCATGCCAACCCTTTCTAGAATGCTAAAATAAGCTGTGAAACAACATTTACTCACACCACAATATGTAGTTTTTGATGTACTAAACTGTTTCACTGCATTTTAAAAAGAAATAAGCTCAAATAAATTTTGAATATTTAGCAAATGGGGGAAGTAAAAACGGTACCAGTCATCGGTGAGGAGGCAAACAATGTAACTTTTGTTTGTCTAAATGAGACAAGCCTTAAGAAGGACTTAAACGGAACTTTTCATTTCTGCTAACATCCTTTTTATGTATATCCATAGTTAGTCATCGCTTTTCAAAATAGAGTTTTATAAAAGTTATGTTTAAATTATAAACAACACTAAGCACTTAACACTGAATATATAGAAGACAAATTTGGAAATCTAGGGCACTTCAATCTTTGATTCGGACCACCTGGCAAGAGAAAAATAAATGAATAAAAAGCCAAATGGAGCCGAATAGGTCTCATGCAGTTTGAAGAGATTTCTTTTTATCTGTCAAGCTCCTTAAAAGTAAATATTGCAGTTTGACTGCTGAATATGACAGGCGCCTCCAGCGGAGAAGAAGAAACTCCTGCAGGTCGGAAGAGATGGGCAAGAGAAGGGCCTAGTGTTTGGGTCCAGCCTCCCGCATGCAGAAGACGTAGGCCGAGGAGCTCAGACAGGGTGGTTAGAAAGGGAATACTCAGGACAGCAACAGAGAAGGGCACACAAGGCACTGGAATAGTAACAGCAACCCAACAACAGCAATGAGAGTAAAAGCGAATGTTGACAACATAACACTAAAACTATATCAGGCAATGCACTAAGTTCCAGAAAGACAGTAATGACAAGGCATGTGTGGTCTCTGACTTCAAACAACTAGGAATCTAATTAATCTTTAAAACATGTTGATTAGGGAGGGAGAATAAAGCGAAATGCCATGAGAGGTTGCATTCGGGGTGTTATGGGAGTGCACAGTGAAGGCATCTGGCCCAGTGTAGGAAAGACCACTCTGAGTAACTGAGGTCTAAGCATTCACTCCAAACAGAAAAAAACACAGAGAATAAAGGGAGGAGAGATGGCAGGAAATAAGGCTGAAGAACCATTTACTAACTTAACTAATTTAAGCTGAACACAAATGTCAGATTTTAATTTGTTCCTTACCAGATTTTTAAGTATATAATACGTCATACCTAAAGACCAAGATTGGCAACCATAAACAGGAAAAGACAACTGCAAATTTATTAGAGTCACAACTACACTTACTCCATCACCAACAATTGTAGGCTTCAATGAGTTAATTGACGTCCCTCTGATTCAGTGGTCTGGGTTTCCTGTGTAAGTTGTAACAGTTTAAATGCAACTGTTTTGTTACTGAGGGGGCAGCATCAACTGATACTTTCCCTTAATGAGGAAAATTTAAGATTTTACCAAAGATAAATAAACAAAAACAAAAACTTCAGTATGGAGCTTTAAATAAATATCCTGGATTGAGGTCTTAGGCCATGTCCTTACAACTGCAGAGACCTTCAAGGGCAGGCCTCTTACATATATTATTTTGAAACTTTTTTCATATATGGACTTGAACGCTCAATCAGAAATACAATGCTTGTTTACACAGCGCTTTCAAAAGTTATTTTTAAAAACTATTTGTCACAAACATTTCTTGAAACATCATATAAGAAGGGGCAATATTTTCCTCAACCTGAGGCTTATGACTTGTCAACTACTTCACTGTGATTTAAGTCTCACTTATCCCAATCTGCAAGACTTCTTCCAAATCATTTTATTTTCCTGCATCTACGATACTCTAGTTTTTAGAGTTCAAACTGCTGTTTTGTGACAGGTGCCATTGGTTCTGCATTGGCCAATCCATTAAGAGACTGTAAATAGGGCTCTGCTTTGATACAGAAGTGTATGGCCATGCCTTTCTAATCTGATTAGCTCCTTGGAATTTATATTACTGTCTTTACTGAATATATTTTTCTCATTTCACAGCTGAGATCCAGCTGGTGAAAAAAAAAAAAAAAAATGGAGGCCCATCAATCCTAATGGGACACTGGTTAAAAAAATGATGAATCTTGTTCTATATCCAGTGTGAGAAGTAGCTTGACACAGGTCTTTGCTGCTTCTTTAAAACTGAATGAACAAATTCTCCCCCATTTGAATTTTATTTATGAAAACAATATTTTCTGAACCAAAGCTCTAAAAATACGGCTTGTCAAAATATTTTTCTGTGTAATTTATGATTTAATTAATACGAAGTCTTACAAAGCTGAACTGAACTACACTGTTACGTATTTAATCTATAATTTTATTGGAAAAAGAATACCATGGGAGCTTTAGTACTTATGAAAACAAAAATTAAGGAATTTAGCAAAGTTTCTCCTTTAAAACATGCTATAGAATGGACCATGTAATGTGTTATTGATCACACAATCCCAATCTCCTGGTTTATCAGTTGAGATGGATCATGAATGTGCTTTTGATGTTATCTTTGAGAGGCATAGGGGCCCAGCTGACAGAGCTCCAATACTGCAAAGTCTCTTAACGGTTCTTTCTCTGAAAAGTTAGAAGAGAAAAGTATCAATCCTAACAACTAAAGCAGCTTAAAAAAAATTTTTTTTTGAAATAAGATTAAAGAGTTTACAAGAAGCAAGGAAGGAAGCATAAAGACAGATAAAAAGGGGAGAAAAGGTTAAAATCCAATCAAACCCCCTTTATGCCTGAAGAATAAATTGAATCATATCCTAGTAATGACAAAAGCGTGGGTGGGGGAGGAAGGATTGGACAGGTGCCGCCACAAAACGACTTTTAAAAATCATCAACTGATGTATTTTGAAATTGTTAATAAATGCGGTCAAATCATTTGGGAAATGATACATTATATTTTGGTGCATCATATTAGTGTGTTGTAAAGTACATGTATGTACGTGGAAGGCTGTTGCTACCTGAATAAAAGTGAGCAAGACTGTGTCTTTCTTGTTCTCTTCTAGCACACTTCTCAGCATGATGTGGTGCTCAAGAAAGCATTTGTTTAGTGAATAAATAATTCATTCAGAGTCATTTTACACATACTGGAAATAAGCTTAGCCTGCCTCAATACTATAAAGGAAATTATAAGAAGCTCTGAACCATATTTTGGGGGCAAATTGGCAAAAGGAGAGATTTTCAAAAGAAGAAAGACACTATGCATAACCTTTAATGTCATTGTCATTAACCAACATGGGGAGACCAACCAATGGTACTGCAAAAATACTGCCACATCTCCCAACATGATATTTAGCATGGACAGTGTGTCATTCAAAAATTACTGCATGAGATGGGAGAGGTTAAAAATAAGTCCAATTAATATACAATAAAATTTAAAACTATAAGTCCTTTATAGTAAGAAAAAATGTAATAGGGAGCAAAGTAAACAATACTGTGAGAAAATATCCTATGAAACAACCACCTTTTAATAAGCAAATGACCTCGCGAAAGGGAAAAGAATTCATCTTGCTGGGAAGGTCTTAAGTGGCCTGAAGAATCTTCCCTTAAACACATACCCTTTTCATTAGAAATTAGGTCTTCATCTCAAAATTAATAAAAACAAAACAAATAAAATAATATGAAATAATACTTTTGCTGGAAAGATTAAGCCCTTGTGACATTCTTTTCTCCTTGTACAGAGAACTAAAATTTGTGTAGGTAAAGGCTGCTACTTCATTATTAGTCATTACTAAATCTTCCCTATGTCCCTCTTTAGAATTCTAATTATATTTGCACACAAAAAAATACACATTTTATGCTGTTCCTACTACACTTTAAAGAGGCATTTTACGAAAAAGTGTGAGGAAAAGAATGCTTTTATTAGAGCATATGGATTTAGCTGTGCATATGTATATATATTAAGAAATTAATCACTGGATGTCTTACAGGGAAGCCTGTCTTTAGTAATCTCCTGATCTATTTATCATCAGCAGATGCTCACTCTGGGTGCAACCTAAGTGATTACTCCCAGAAATCTCATAATTGCAGTAATTAGGGTCACGTGACCTTCAGCTTGTTCCTGCTAGAAAAAAAAAGGTGGGGGTGGGGAGGCAGATGGCCCACATTAGCATTTGAATGAGCACTGGAGATCTTGCAGTTGAGCAATTTAAGTTAAATGCACCAGAAAGCTGTGATGTCCAGTCTCAAACACATTTCAAGTAGAAATTTAAGACCTTTTTTATATGATCCATTCTGCTCTCCACAAGGTCTGCTTTCCCTTGTAAAAGTCAAATATGAGCAGTACTACCCCCCAATAATTTACCCAGCAATTAAGTTACTATGAGTGTGAAGGAGTAGTGATCCTTTTACTTAAATCGTTCCATTTTAAAGCCTATTTGTTCTTTGTTTTAGAATATACTGACAATATACTCAGAAAACCCAAAATATCCATTGACTACTTTTCTTAAAAATCATTTATTTCATTCATTTTACACTGTAAGGACAAATATACTTCTTATTTAAATCTTTATGCTGAAAACAAGGGTAGATAGAGGCTGCTTTCTACTCTCCCTTTTCTTATAGAATTTCTTTCTTCTTTGCAAATTTATGTAAATCTTAATGATGGCTAACTAAGCCTCCCATTAGCCTCGCAACTCAGAAATGTTTTCTCAAGAACCTTGGAACTATCTTTTTGAAATGCAAACATCAAGGGAGAAAGCTCCCCTATCTCCCAGTTCCTATGAGAGGATAGGAGCCTATCTTCAGTGTTACTCTTGCTCCAAGTTGCAAAACTTCTTCCTGTTATAAAGGGATGAGAAATTGGTTTCTCCTTGGAGAAAGTCATTAGCTAACACAGGTGATCAACCCAATTACCTGAAGAATTTAGGATGGTGCAGTCAAGTCGTTTTACTTGAGTACTGGTTATTGTTTATCTTGAAAGCATGTGTGTAATCCCACTCTTGGCTACATCTACTTGGCAATATAGAAAAGTGAGATTTCTTTTGGTTTTTACAATCTCTTAGTGGATTGCCTGTAATGTTCATCACATTCTGGTTTGATGCCTAATAGTAGAAGTGTTTTCTTTTTCTATTACTTTGGTGGAGGGGACTTCTGGGTTGGGATAAGATTTTGTTTTTAATTATATTCCCTCAACAATTTTGATTTTAATTAATCTGTCTCCCTGTAGTAGAGCCCTTTTAGATATTTAACAAAGGACTTAAACAGTAAAATTCCAAATTTCCCATCTGAAATTTAAATAAGGAGATAAAGTAGTTAATTTTACTATTTCATTTATCTTTAATTATAAACAAGCTTGATAATATTAGTGCCAAAATAAAATAATTCCAGACATCAAGAGGGTTAGTTGGAACATCTAGTTCCCAAATGTTGAGATATCCATGTTTATTTTTTTCTTTTCCTAAAATCTGCAACAAAAATAGACTTTCATTAAAGGAAGCTTTTGAAACAGACATTCACAGCAGTATATATCTATGTAACTATTCTGTGTGCATGAAGAGAGAATGAAAAATCTCATGATGAATTGGGTTTCTGCTCACAGTTAAAGAAGAGATACACATACAAGTAATTCAACAAATATTTGTAGGGAAAAAAAAGTGGAAGACTAAGAAAGAAGGAAGAAAAGAAGAGGCAGGATACAGATCCACAGTAAACCTGTCCTGCACCCTCTGTTCAAGTTTCTCAACTTCTGAGTTCTCATTCCCATATGCGTGCTTTGGTTTCCATAGACCCTTTTCAAGAAATGTCCTTTCTGTACCTCCAACTCTCTATTGTGGCTATTTAAATTCTACTTACCTATAAACCCAGCTGAAGGTCCCTTTTAAAAAATTTGGCCCGTCAAAATCAATTATATCTTCTCTGAGTCACTCTACACAGTTATATCTGTGCTTAGTATTTGATCGTATCATCATGTATTAGTTACTATTTACATGCATTAGTTTTCCCCTCTCTTGACTATAAGCCATTGAAGAGCAAAGTAACCACTGTTAATACATTTAAAGCATTCACAGAATCTTGCTCTCAAATGAACTACAACTGGATCCTCACTACTCGATTTATTAATAACTACTCTGTTGTATTGGAACTGCACCTTCTTATGTAGGCTTACTTCATGTGTGCAAAGATTTAATTCTGAAAGTACATAGAATGATTTAGAGTGTGATTTAGAAAATTATCATGTACAAATTCTCTTTCTCCGATAAAAATACATGCTGAAACTATGGGACGAAAGAATGTAATTTGGTTTCCCAAAGGCTGGACCAGGCAAAAATGTGTTATCATCCAGGCTGTTTTACTTTTTGTTTTTTTTCTTTTACTTTTTAAAAAACATCTGTTTGGCTATCATTCACCTCATGGCTAGGATTTCTTTATATATACTTTTCTATTTTTTGAGCAGCATACTTCTTCCCCCATCTGCTTCCCTTGCCCTTCCACTCCGTAAAGTGGTGTATTTCCACGTGGGGTCATGTTAGCTAATGGCTAGGATTCCTATGTCCTAGTAAATGGTACATTGTTTGAATATCTATGTGGGATACCATTTATGGCTATGTCGAAATGATGAAATAAAGAGATACATATCAAAAACTACAATTACGTGGGCTTTACGAGATAGACAACGAACTTGTAAAAACTCTCTAAGCAGTCCATGACATGTAAATGAAGAAGATACTATGCTCAATCCAAAGAGAAACTGTTTACTTTTCTGAAAGCAAAAGTAAATCACATCACATTTCAAACACTTTTTATGCCATTGGCTAGTATCGTGCCACACATTGTGGTGACAAAACACATGACATTTCTAAAAGTTTTCTTGTTAATCAATGAAGTACTTGATGTTTGCATCCTCTTTACATTTATGTAAAGGTGAAGAGTGTCCTTCTTTTCTAAGCACAAAGTTAAAATAACATTTGCCACTAAGTCTCTAACGGAGAACTTCAGTGATCACCAAGAAGAAAATTTACAAAAACTATCTAAATATAAGAAAATCAAAAAATTAATGCATATCTACTTAGTCTCTACAATGAAAGAGGAACACAGCAATTCCAGATATGGTGGAAGAGAGAGGATGATGCCTGATAGTGAAACTTGGTAAATACCCTGTGGGGTGTACATTTCCAGTACATGCGTAATCATTCAATAGCATACAATATTTTAACGTAACATTAGTAATTATTAACATGGAAGATTATGTAATTTTTGTGTTGTACAACACTTGTATGAAATAGAAGAAAAGGTAATTTCACTCCATTGCCATTGAAGTGCCTATGTAATAGCCTAGCCTGAATATGTAAGTACAATTTCTCTCTGAGCATTAATTTCACCTAAGGAAATTAACTGCCTGCCAGTACACTCCTCTAACATACTACAATAGTACTTTACATCTTAATTTCCAAACAGGTAGAAAACCCCAAGGGGTAACCTAAGTGCACAAATCCTCCCCCTGTGATAGTGTAGCCAGACGGTCTAAATTAGGTCTTCAAGTCTCTAAGGGATAATGGAAAGTCGAAATGAAATTTGAAATGGTTTGCAACTATGAAGTTGCCTGTCAAGTTAAACATCCTGCTCGCTGACTCATTTTTTACCCCATATTTCCAAAACTTAAATAAATTTTAAAGGAGGAAATTCTTACATCTTTATTTTCAATAAGTTCCTTACCCCTTCCCTTTTTTTATTCCTGTTGTTTAATTTATTCTCCTCTATTGGTCTGATACTCCTTATGGCTGACTTAAAACCCCTTAAAGATGCCACCGTAGCTGTTTTTTTAAAAGTAGATCAGCTTGTACTTGCACCTTAGTATTGTACCAGAGAGCTACTTCTGGCAGAACACTAATAGAAGGCAATCGTTTTGAGGAAAAGGTGGAAAAAGTATATATTCATTCTAGGTGAAGCATCTTTAAGCAAATGATATCAAGCCCACTCTCTACTCTCTTTATTATTCTGAAGATCAATATCTTATAGTTTAAGACATCACTAAATGATGTATATCATAGGTAAGTAGTTACATTTAGATAAATGTGTATTTTTCTACTTACTGTTATTCCATAAAAGACTTTTCTGTGTTTCTAAGAACTAACATACTTCACAGAGCAATGCTCTGTTTATAAAAATTCTATCTGGGTCAGGTGCAGTGGCTCACACCTATAATCTCAGCACTTTGAGAGGCTGAGGCAGGAGGACTGCATGAGCCCAGGAGCTTGAGACCAGCCTAGGCAACATAGTGAGACCCCATCTTTGCAAAAAATAAAAGAAAATAATTTAGCTTGGCATGGTGGTGTGCACCTGTGGCCCCAGCTACTCAGGAGTCTGAGGCAGGAAGGATCACTTGAGCTGGGTAGGTCAAGGCTGCAGTGAACCACGATCACACTACTGTACTTTAGCCTGGGTGACAGAATAAGACTCTGTCTCTACGTAAATAAATGAAATAAAAATAAAAATTGTTTCTGGTTTAATGGTTAAGTTTCTCGATTCATAAAATGAAGACAATAGTACTTTCAGTTCCAAATACCTGCTGATATGGTTTGCTTCTGTGTCCCCACCCAAATCTTACCTCAAATGTTAATCCCCACATGTCAGGGGAGGGACCAGGTGGGAGGTCATTGAATCATGGGTACGGTTTCTCCCATGCTGTTTTAATGATAGTGAGTGAGTTCTCAAAAGAGCTGATGGTTTTAAAGTGTGGCACTTCATCGTGCTCGCACATACTCCCTCCTGCCACGTTGTGAAGAAGGTGAAGAAAGTGCCTGCTTCTGCTTGCACCATGATTGTGTTTCCTGGGGCCTCCCCAGTCATGCAGAACTGTGAGTCAATTAAACCTCTTTTCTTTATAAATTACCCAACTTCAGGACAGTTCTTCATAGCAGTGTGAAAATGGACTAATACACTTATTAATATTCAAAAAGCAATGTACTAAGAGATCACTTGCTCTAGTTTTGAACTACAAACTTTGACAGGTATACAACTTTAGATAAACGAGAGAAAGAAGAAAGAAGATAGACATAGATGTACACATATAATGCATTGAGTATAAAACTTTAGATAAATGAGAGAAAGAAGAAAGAAGATAGACATAGATGTACACATATAATGCATTCAGTGTTTTCTTTATTCAACTCTTCACTAATTAGATTTGAAATGGTCGAAAGAAAGAAGACTCTAAAGCAACACAAAGTTGATAACCGTAAGACATTGAATAATACAGAATGAAACCTAATCCATGTCGGTTTGTTATGGCAAATGATTTTTCAACATTTTTGTATTATTAATAACTGGGAGAGATTAGTTCAGAAAAGGCACACAATTTTACCCTCTTCAACAAAATTGACTCAGAAAGCATGCCTGAAAGTAAAGTCCTTGTATTGTGCATTGGCAAAACTATTTGAAACCAGCATGCCTATCTACTTACCTATCTATCACATGTGGTATTATATGTCATATTCCTTTTTTCTAATACACGATGGATAATCTTCTATTCTCAGGTGAATAACTGATGAAGCTTAACAAGTCTCACGTTGATTCACAGAGGAACAAGAGAGTTTATCTCTTTTACTACTATGCAGTTCTTATTCTGCAATAAGTAGAATATAAATAATTTCTTACATAAAAAAGAAATTCATTTCTTTTGTTTTTAAATCCTACAAACTACCCTAATAAGATATAAGGCCCATATTTAGGTTATAATACTTTTTAATGATATAAATGGGCTGCAAAGAGATCAGCTGTGTTATTCTTTGGAATGGGATTCTTTTTCACAGATGAATTTAGGAAAAGAATAAAGATTAGCTGGTTAGTGAATTAAATCCACAGAATTGATTTCATAAGCATGGGGTTTGTATGAAAACATAGCCAGTGGTTGTCTTTTGCAGCCATTTGATACTACATTTAATTAAGAAATGAAGAATGAGCTAGAGCATTCTTTTCCCACATGAAAAAAAAGAGAGGACTTTAAACAATAATCACCCCTAAGATATTTGAAGCTGCAATAATTATTAGGTTTAATTTGGGAAATTTAGAAAACTTATGAAAAAGGTGATTATTTTGTCATTTTATTTGATTCCTACATTTAGCATAGTATAATATCTTTTTATTAAAAACAAAAATCCAGGATTCTAATGATTAGATTTACATATGATACAAAGTGACTTTGAGATTCTGGAAAGATTTATAGAATGCCCAATTACTTGTTTACCACTTTAAGGAGAAATACAAAGCTTCCAGAATCACATTTCAAACTGAAAAGACCATTTAATCCTTAGGATAATTTACTTTCTCTTGTGAAGCTTTCTGAAATTTGAGGCATCATAAATACATATTTTCTCTTTTTAATAGAAAGTAATCCTTTCCTGTTAAAAACATGACTATCACGGAATTAGCTCATGACATGACTTACAACAGGAGAGATGGGGAGGAGGTTGAAGTGAGGGTGGCAGACAAACTTGCTATCCCTCCTCATTTTTTCACATGACCTAATGAAGAATCTTGGGGATATGTGCTTCCAGAATTGCTCTTTCATTTTGACAGCCTGACATACTGAGGAAATAGGCTTGTTGATGCCATGAAAGATGAATACGAAAATACTACCCACTGGAAGAATCTTAAAGAACAAGTATTGGATCTGTGGTTTTTTTTGTTTTTTGTTTTTTCAAGAGAGAAAGATAGGGTGCCAAGAGAGAGGATACAGTGATTAATGATTATTATAACATACACACATATATACACACATATATGTAGCTCTATATTTAGTCTTCATATGTAAGACAATTGTTTATATTTTGCTTCACAATTTTATAATTGTTATATAATGAATTTTAAAGAAATATAAAGAATTTTATAATGTAATGAATTATATAAAAATATAATGAATTTTAAAGAAATACACGCATAAGGGTAGTCTCCAGTTTCTCCTTAAAAAACCTATAGGCTGCTAGCGGAGAATGGACCTATCCAAATATAATCATAACATGAAGCATAACAAGTCTATAAGAAATGTGTGAAGCAACATGAAGCAAGTTGGAAGAGAAATATAGCATCTCCCTGAGAAGGTACTGGAAGTTGACCAAGAAGCTAATCAAAATTTTGTATTGATTCTGGAAAGCTCAAAGCACTGAAGCTTACTGGTTAGACATTAAGAACATCCTCCTCTCCCCACTTCCTATTTCATTAGAGTATTAGCATTTTCTACACTGTTCTTTTGTTTTGTTTTGTTTTAAGTGTAAGTCTGCTTAATTGTGCAATATGCTGTTTAGGTTAACAGCATCTTTAATGAAAGATATAATACTGTTCAGCAGAGCATAGAGAAACTACTTTCTGGCCAGTTTAAAATACAGCATTAAATTCTATATATTGGACTGGGTGTAGTGTTTCATGCCTGTAATCTCATCACTTTGGAAAAGCAAGGCAGGAGGATCACTTCATGCCAGATCAAGACCAGCCTGGGCAACATAGAGAGATCCTGTCTCTATAAAAGGCATAAAATAAAAAATTAGCTGGGTGTGCTGGTACATGCTACCACAGTCCTAGCTACTTAGGAGACTGAGGCAGGAGAATCACTTGAGCTTAGAAGTTTGAGGTTATAGTAAGCTATGATTGCACTCCATTCCAGTCTGGGCAACAGAGTGAGGCCCTATCTCTATAAAAGAAATATTTTTTAAAATTACATATATCATACATTATATACACACACACACACACACACACACACACTCTCATAAGTTCTGGCTTCTTTAATTTATATGATTTGAAGCTTTTATAAGAATAATTTAAAGATCCTCATTCATTTTATTTTCTGTTTTAAGAGAAGCATCAGAATGTAAAATCTAGAATAAAAGACTTTAATAGAGTATTTTTTGGTTTGTTTGTTTTCAAGGCTCAATGGAGCAAACACTCCTATTTATTTAGCAATCACCATATGCCAGACATTGTTCTAAGAGTCTTTTTTTTTGCATTAAAATGTAATTTATTTATTATAATTGTACATATTTATCAGACACAATGTGTTTTGATACAAGTATACAATGTGTAATAAAGTAATTAGCATATTTTTATAGAGCGCTTAAAAGCGGATTAAAAGTTACAATTTTTAAGACTCACAATAATATCTCATTTAATCTTTTTTTTTTTTTTTTTTTTTTTGAGATGGAGTCTCGCTCTGTCGCCCAGGCTGGAGTGCAGTGGCGTGATCTCGCCTCACTGCAAGCTCTGCCTCCCGGGTTCACGCCATTCTCCTGCCTCAGCCTCCCGAGTAGCTGGGACTACAGGCGCCCACCACCGCTCCCGGCTAATTTTTTTGTATTTTTAGTAGAGACAGGGTGTCACCGTGTTTGTCAGGATGGTCTCGATCTCCTGACCTCATGATCCACCCGCCTCAGCTTCCCAAAGTGCTGGGATTACAGGCGTGAGCCACCGCGCCCGGCCATATCTCATTTAATCTTAAAATGAAGTGTAAGTTATTTTTGTTTCCATTTTACAGATAATAAAATCAGAGGGCTTGACCAAGGAACACCACAAGCAGCTTAGCAGTCTAGAAGTATGGAGGGCATAATTAGAATTAGCAGGAAGGACTAGATCCAGGTAGAAAAGAAGCACAGCATCCACCCTGTGCTGGAACACTGGATCAAAATCAGGGCTTTGATAAATAATTTCGGATAAATATTAATGATTCAATCATAGGCAGCTGACCAGGCACAGTGACTCATGCCTGTAATCCCAGCACTTTCAGAGGCTGAAGCAGGAGGATCGCTTTAAGCCAGGAGTTTGAGATCAGCCTGGGCAACAAAGCGAGACTCAGTCTCTACAAACAATAAAAAATATAGCCAGGAATGGTGGCACAAGCCTGGAGTCCTAAACTACTCAGGAGGCTAAGATGAGAGGACAACTTGAGCCCAAGAGCTTGAGGCTGCAGTGAGCCATGATTGTGTTACTATACTCCAACCTAGGAGACAGAGGGACACTCCATCTCTTCAAAAAAATTCATAGGAAATCATCTCTTTAAGAATTCTAAGCACCAAGAAAGCATGAATTCACCTAATTTCAAACTCGGGTACTTCAACCGATACCACCAGAACACTTTAATATAGTCAAGTGCAATTGCAAAGGCAGGGGAAGTCTTATAGCACTGACAGCCTTGTGTTAAGCAATGTATCCCTTAGCACTAGGTGTCAGTCCGACGAACATGATCCCTCTTTGGGAGCAAGATAGGATGGGGTTGGAGGTAGGGTCTTCATGGAATATATATGCTAAGTACTGACTGCATTAGAGGAAGGATAAAAGGTTAGTGTATAGGATGAAGAAGAAACGGATACAAAATAGCAACAAGTTATATCCAATATTTTCTTTTTAACTTTTGATTTTGCAAAATGAGACTAAAAGACAGTATCAATATCGAAAAGTAAGTATTTTTAAAATTTTGAGGAGAGAAATTTATAAAATATCTAAGCACTAGCTAGCACACAATATGACATTTTACTTTTAGATTTGTAGAGTAATCTTAGTCCTTTTCTGCTCACAGCATTCCAAACAATTCCAGAAAAGCTATTGCACCTCATGTCACTTGTTGAGCAGTATTTCCACTGTAAGTAAACTTGAGAACTCTATTAAAGATCATCTCCCTTGTCCCATTCCTTAGGGTCCTCAACTTCTTTCTTAAGAAAACTATAATTAATATAATTAACATGATCATCTATCTTTATAAGGATGAAAATCATTTAGCTTTTGATTCTGTCTTCAACAGCATAAGATCAAACAGCCTTCCCAGGCTGACAGTGGCAGAACCAATGAAATTAACATTACCTATTCATTCTAACTAAAAAACAAGTTATGCTGTTTAGATTGATACTTCTAATGACCCATGAGTATTCCTTTACAAGCACTTGTTTCCTATTTTATATTTTAAAATTGAGAAGCCATCATTTGCTTATCAAACTGTGAAATTTTTAAAATCCTGATTCCAATATTGGCATGAGTATTGCAAAACTCAGACTGCTTCCGCTACCAGTGAAGTGCATATTGGTATATAATTTTGTGGAACACTCACAATGTACACATTAGTCACCTCAAATATATTTATTTCTTTACACTACATAATCCCACTTCTACAAATTGATCCTAAGTACAATGTCAGCAATGAACATAAACATTTTAGAAGCGTATTTGTTGAAGTGCTATTTATAATAGTGAGATATTAAAAATGGTCTGAATGTCCAACAATGGGTAAATGGTGAAATAAATTATGAAATATGCACAGGATAGTATATCACAGAGCCATTAAAAATCACCTTTTCAAGTAACTGGAATGTATAGAATAGAAAATTTAATTTACCTTTCATGAAAACAAACCATGACAAAAACTGGAGGAAAATATACGAAAATGCTCGTAGTAGTATTAATAATAAAGAAAAAGAAGTAGATCAGAAAAACCAATACATATTTTTTTAAAAGGCAAAAAGTGTGGCCTAAAATGTTGCTAAGAATCAATGCCAAATTTACCTTCCTTGTTTCTGGACTTCATTCTGACTTTTTTTTTTTGTAATAACTTTAGGAGATTAAAACACGTTTCCAGTCTAAATTCAGTAACACTGTGTTTCATAAAATCTAAGATACCATTCATTACAAGACACACCTCATTTACTACCAGGAAAAAAAAAATGCTGTCAATTTAACTATAGCATAACTTAATTTTACATAATTTAATGTAAAATTACATGCATCACAGAATTGATAAAATATTGCAATGGTATTTCTGATGTTCTATTTTATATACCTCTATCGGTAGCTTGCGTTTATCTGGCAACACTAGTTATTTTGCTCAGCTAATATTTTCACAAAAAAACATGATTTTTCTGTGAGGGAAACTCTCATCTTAAACCAAAAGTACTTAGTTACAGTTGAAAAAAATGGTAATTTCCATTATATATATTCTGTTTTGATAACTTGGCTGTTTCTGGTGAGTTAATATATTTTTAAGAGACTTACTACATTTAACTGCTTTTACAAAATGTGATTTAGGTAACTGATTAATCGAATGTAATTTAATATTATTTTCATTTTCAGATAGAAGGGAAAACAATACTAATAAATACTAAACCACACATATCCAAGTGGGAAGACCTGATAGAAAGAGAGGTTTAAACATGTTTCCATTTCTATGTACACTTTATTTTCACTGGTATATGTATTTATTAATTTGAAAATAGGCAAGTCATCTTGACCAAACACACTCAATTTTCATATTCTCACAACAGAAATCTCCATGTGGAAGATGGTTAGGGAATCAGATTATGAAAATTTTTTATGCATTACAGTTACTTTTTTTATAATCTAACAAAAATCTTTTTTCTTTTCAGTTTTCTTTCTGGAAAGTGGTCAAAGCAAGATGAGATTGCAAACTGCTGTGTTTACCATATCAACTATATAATAAAAAATCAGGAAGGGAAGAGTTTACTTCTTATTAAAGAAGAGAAAGGAAAAGTTTACCTCTCATACAGATTTATTATTAAAACTTAACTCTGTGCATTAAAAACATTACTGATTCAATGATGTATACTTTACAAAAATCTCATTCTACTTGTAATTTTGGTTTTGTAGGTGGATGGGATAGGGTCTAGTAAGGGGTAAAAGTAGAAAAAAGTTCAAAAAGTCTTTAAAAATTGCACATTTAAATGCTCACAAATATCCATAGTATATGCTAAAAAGTGAATAAAAAAGAGAGACTTCAATAAATTTGACTCCGAACTAAATGAAAACACTTAATAAAATAATATAGTTTATAAATAGACTTTAAATCAATACTTGTAGACATTTCACCTTTTTTCTTTATTAAGTTTCCAATTATCTATAGGCATAATTTTAATATATTCTATTTGCTTCATTCTATACAGATTTCGAAGATAGGAAAGCACAGTTTGTACCTGAAAAGAGAAATAATCGTAGTTTTTCATCTGTGTGTGTGTGTGTTTGTGTGTGTGTGTGTGAGAGAGAGAGAGAGAGAGTGTCTGTGTGTCTGTGTGTTTATGTGTATTTGGCTGCAGGAAAGTGAGGTCAGAATTGAGGCCAGAAAAGGTACACATTTACAGTGTGCCTGTTATATGACAGACACTGCAATCTGAAGGGTTAAACATGGGCTTTAAAGAGAAAATTCCTGATTAGTGTAAGGGTAAATGAAAAGCTAATGTTTTCCTTTATGTTAATTATTAATCAAAAGCCTATACAAAAAGTTTAGCAACACCTGGCATGTTGTTCTTTTATAAGCAATAAAAGTCTTCATTTCATTCAGTGTTTAGTTTTTTTTTTTTTAATCTGAATACATGTTCAAAAAAAAAAAATAGAAGGCATAAATAAAATCCCAAGCTTATTGCTGTGAGGGCCTTCTGAGGTTCTGTTATTACTCTAAACTCAGTTAAGCTAGTTTCAAGTCTCAATTAAAGCCAATTAGTGAAAGCACAGAACAAAAGGAATGACATCTTGACACTCTGCTAACTGAAATTTTTTACTGAAAAGTACGTTTTCAACTCTATCCTCTTTAGGAAATACATCCTCGTTGGGTATATAATTGTGGAATTCAAAATGTTTTCCTGCAAATTCAGCAAGCTGACCATTCTTTGAAAGGTCAGCTTTCCAAGAAGTCATTCTTTTAATATTTCTGTTAATTAAACAAATGAATTCGAGTTGGATTTTTTTTTCATTATTTGAAACTCAGGTAGTAGTAAGATGAAATAAATTCAATATTCAAAAACCAAATAAATTATACTAATTAGAAAAACAAACAGTACTCAGGGAACCATGTTTGCTAGTAAGCCAACTCTGAAATATATTTCAGCTTTTACCACACATTGCAAGCATATTTTTGATGCAGCTATCTAAAGACCCATGATGCCTTTATTTTATTTCACAGTTTATTCATGATTGACACAAATACAGTACTGACCTTAATTCCAGCCAGAAGTTATAAGATACTTTGGATTAGATCAATAAAATCTAAAAGAAGAAGAGAAAAATACCCAGTAAGTTAAATCAGTTGAACAATCTGGCTTTTTCTTTCACTAACGAGGAAGATAAAATCAGAAGTGACTTGTTCCTCACTCCGTAAAATGCACTGACTGAAACACATCCACACAACGGTTACGTATAATACAACTTTAAGCTTACAAGTACGTTCTACATTTTATTGGAAAAAAACATACATTAAATGCCAAAATTACGTCCTATTTTTATTTTATACTTATTTAAAGTAGAAGTCCTATGCTCATATTCTAAAACAACCAACCAAAAAGAATTTTTAACACATTCTGTTCCTAATATACTACCATTGCTCTTAAGAGATGTTTAATCAAAAATAATAAAACTCATGCATTTTGATCCTGTCATAAGACTGAATGCTTATGTCCCCTCCACCCCAAATTCATATGTTGAGATCCTAGTCCCCCAATGTGATATTTAGAGGTGGGGCCTTTGGAAGGTGATTAGTGCCCCTACAAAAGAGATCCCAGAAATATAAAAAGTAGACTGTGCCTTTATACATGAGATCACAGAGAGCGCTCTTAACACCTTCTGCCTGCCATATGAAGGCGGAGGGAAAAACAGGAAGCAGGACCTCAGCAAAACCAATCTGCTGCTGCCTTGATCTTGAACTTCTCTGCTTCCAGAACTGTGAAAAATACATTTCTGTTCTTTTATGTTAGAAAAGTCTGTACAGACTGACACAGGTCTTTAATCTGATTTAATATGCACAGAGAGTCTGTAGATTTTCAGTCCTGGGTTGACAATCAGTCTAAACCTTTGCTAATGGTAGTAAAGTTCAAATAAGACAATTCCAGTGGTAAACGATCAATCTTTCCATTGGTTTCTTGCACCTAAGCCTTGCTACTAAAATATGCTGAGAAATAAATATGCAGAAAAGCATGTTGTCAAATCAAAGTTTAAAGAAGGTAAACCAGGGACAAAAAAAAACAAACAAACAAAAAAAACTTTGGTGCCAAAAGTCAGCCTGCCTCTTGAACAGATAGTAAACAAAACAACTTCAAACTGACAAAAGAGACTCCACTCGCCATAGGGAGCATCTACGGCAGTCTGTAATTAAAAAGCAAGTTAGGTTCTAGGAGTATGTTTGTGAGTTAATTGGATAGAAAACAGCATATGTTCTTGTACACGTTAGAAATGTTTCATTATTAGACTCCTATGCTAAGTCCAAAAACTAAATTAGCCTAAAACTAGTTATGTACTGAAAAGAAGAGTATAAAATAAGACAAAGAAAATACTAGTAAACCACAGAAAATACAACTGAATATGAAATAGTTGATTTTTAATCCTAAGGGCAGGTGTTTAAGAAAAGTAAACATTGTCCTATAATAACGAAATGATAGGTTGATACATCTGTGGAGATTTTTTTTAAGTATCTGAGGAAATTATAAAGGACATTTAAGATTAATGCCTTCAGTATATCTATCTTGATTTCAAACAACTGACATTATTTTACTTGGATAAAAATATTATTTTTTGGCTATAAAGCCAACAGCTCCCTAACTGTCATGGTGGCCCAGGGCACCACTGTAAACTCTCAGGGGAATGGTAAAATGTTTTCTTTTTCTTTTATTTTTTTTTGAGACAGGGTCATACTCTGTCACTTAGTCTGGAGTGCAGGGGTGTGATCATGGCTCACTACAGCCTCAACCTCCCAGGCTCAATCAGTCCTCCCACCTCAGCTTCCATAGTAGATGGAATTGCAAGCGTGAACCACTCTGCCTAAGTTTTGTATTTTTTGTACAGATGCAGTTTCACCACGTCCCCCAGGCTGGTCTCAAACTCCTGAACTCAAGCAATCCACCCACCTTGGCCTCTCAAAGTGCTGGGACTACAGGCAAAAGCCACTGCGCCTGGCCAAAATGTTTTCAATATATGAAAACAAAAACAAAAACAAAAAACCCACAGCAATATCCATTAGGCAGCATAAAAACTATTAACTTAAAGTGGTTTGCGGTTTCAATATTAGATCATGCTACATTCCTCTCAATGATGTTACAGCTTTGCAAGGTTGGGTTTTGATGATGTATGTGATATAAAAGCAAATACTGCATGAAAATCAACATGAAGTAAGAATTACCAAAAACCTTTTTTTCCATAAAAAATTAAAGGAAATAAGAATAATAGTGTCCAGTGTGACTGCAAGGTTTGAGGGCTGGGCAGTATTCAACAGGCACAAATCCCATTAGTAAGTGATTGTGGGTTTGCTTTCAAAAACAAAAATAGATTTGCTTTCAATTTATGTGTATTATTTTTTCAAAAGGCTATTAAGTTGTTAGGACTTAAACATATTATGTTATTTAAATGAAACTGTCAGGTACATCTTTTGGCCTAGAGGCACCTTGAAAACAAAATTACTGAGATACTAAGGGTGCCATAAACTGAGAATATTTGGAACATTCCTGTTAAGCATAGTTTCTTATTTGTTTATTTTTTGTTTTGCTCCACAAATTTAAAGAGAAAGCATGAGAAATTTAAAATAAAAATACTAGGAGAGTAAAGGAAAAAAGAGAAAAATATGTTTCTAAAATATGAAGAAAAAATGCTAAGAGAGCAGGAAGGACAGTGATTCAACACACTCAGTGGATGTGTGGCTGGGTTGCATGTGCACTATTGTGTGTGCAAGAGATGGCTAAAATAGAATGTACATAAGAACACTAGGCTATGAAAGACAGAGTGGATACACTGCATATGTGTTCATTTTAATCATATTATCAATCATTATCCCCTAAGAAAAAAGGAGACAGTGGAAAGGGATTGTGATTAAGATCTAAATATTCACTAGGAAAAAAATGATAGCTTGCACAGCAATGCAAATGTACTTAATGCCACAAAACTGAACCATTTAAAATGGTTAAAATATTAAATTGTATGTTACATATATTTTACTACAATATAAAATAGGTGATGCTGTCATCCTAGGATCTTTCATGATGTCTCATACAAAAACCTGCTCTATAATCGATAAATGCATACTGAGCAATGAATACCAGGATGATACTGCCACTTAACAACTCTTTAAAGAGAAAGTGGTTCACTAGTTGCCTGGAGTCAGGGAAAGTCTAACCTGAACCTGCCCATTTGTTTACTTGCAAGTTTTAGGCCTCAATTTATCATTTGACTATAGCTACTTCTTGCTAATTTCTCTTTGACACAAATCAGCATCCTGATATCTTTAATATTCTTTTAAATAGACTGGATTTCATTTCTTCTACATGCACTCCCAAATATATACCTTCATAGCAAAAACAAAATGATATTGTGGAATTTTTTTTTTTTTTAAGTTGAGTTTTATGACACAGGAGCCTGACTTCTTTATGTGTTCCATAATGTGTTTGGAAAGACATTCCAACTTACTTGTCCCTCTTCCAGTGTTCCTCCTCCCCAATACTGGAAGCCCCATCTCCAAGAAAAATCTTCCTTAGTCTCTCTTTTTTTTTTTTTTTTTTTTTTTCAGAGACAAGGTCTTGCTCTGTCAACCAGGCTAGAGTGCAGTGGCACGATCTCAGCTCACTGCAATCTCCACCTCCTGGGTTCAAGTGATTCTCCTGCCTCAGTATCCCGAGTAGCTGGGATTACAGGGGCACGTCACCACGCCCAGCTAATATTTGCATTTTTTAGTAGAGATGGGGTTTCAGTACAGCATGATTCAAAAACCAACTGTATTCAAAATATTAATACTCTTTCAGGTATGTGAACTTTGTATTTGAACCCAACGTTTTCAGCACACAAAATATCAATAAATATTGTTAAATGAATAAAGGTGCTTACTGTTGTATTTTTTCCAATTATATGTCAAATTTTAAAAAACAGCTGAAAATACCCTTTGTGGTGAGAATAAGAAAATAAAGTCCCATCCTTGACTTATATAACTTCCACTGAAAGGACAGTCTCTTCAACAAACTGTGTTAGGTAAACTGGGTACTACATGCAAAAGAATGAAAATGGACTTTTATCTTACATCATGCACAAAAATCAACTCAAAATGGAATGAAAACTTAAATGTAAGACCTGAAACCATAAAACTCCTAGAAGAAAACACAGGGAATAAGCTTCTTGACATTGACTTTGCCATGATTTTTTGAATATGACACCAAGAGCTCAGGCATCACAAGCAGAAATAAACAGGTGGGGCTACATCAAACTGTCCACAAAAGGAAACAATCAACAAAATAAAAAGGTAACCTAGACAATGGGAGAAAATATTTGCAAACCATATATCTGATAAGGGGTTCATATCCAAAATATAGGGCTGGGTGTGGGGACTCATGCCTGTAATCCCAGCAATTTGGGAGGCCAAGGAGGGTGGAGTGCTTTGAGTCCAGGAGTATGGAAAGGCCTTATGGTAAGTGGAATAAGCCAGACACAGAAAAATACTGCATAATCTCACTTATGTGGAATCTTAAAAAGCTGAACTAATAGAAGTAGAGTAGCATGGTGGTTATCAGGAGGTGGGGAGGTTGGCAAAATGAGGACATGTTGGCCAAAAGATATAAGGTCACAGTTATACAGGATGACTAAACCTAGAGGTCTAATGCACAGCATGATGACTATAGTTAATAATATTGTAAGGTATACTGAAAATTTGCTAAAAGAATAGATTTCAGGTGTTCTTATTTTTTAAAACAATAACTGTGTGAGGAGACAGACACGTTAATTTGCTTCACTCTAGTAATCAATTCACTGTGTGTATATATATATATATATATCAAAACATCATGTTGTACACCTTAAATATATACAATTTTTATATAAAAATTAGAAACACAGTTCTGAGAGAATAGAGGTATTCATTTTTGACCTGGTGGGCTCAAGCTGTCCTGTGGCTTCTGTTTGTTTGCTTGCTTTTCTTATCTTAAGAAGAACACTTTCATTTGCAGTGCCAGGAGCAGCTGCTTTGTAAATGACTCCCTGGAACTTTTTTTTTTTTTCCCCCAACCAAGCCAGTTATTGAGTAAACAGGCACAGAATTGTGAAGATTGATGTTGCCCCAAGGCTCAGTCCTCACTGTGAACATCTGCCATTTCAAACACACAGGTCAAGAGTTTTCGTGTAGTGTTTTGCTAAACAATGCCCTAAGCAAAACACAAATAAAATTCTTTTCAATAGGATTTAGCATCTGCTTCCAGGTGGCTTAAGGTATCAGCATACTAAAAGCACCAATTCTCCATCCTCTGTCTCTTTCTCCTCACCTAAAAGGTAAGATAAATGTCAGCAAATAATCTTGAGTTGATTGGTAAAGCTCTTCTTCCCTCCTGCCACATCCCCACCCCAATGAGAAATGACTTCATGCCTCCATATTATTAATCATACTGTGATGGTCAGATAACATTATAAAGCCTATGTCAAACTAAAATAGGCCTGATTATACCTCACAAGGAGGACAAAATGAAAATAGCAGACAATTTTTAGCTATTGGATTATCAAAGTTAATTGTGAGCTGAAAATTCACAATTTTTATATTTCTTATGCTTCTGCCTTGTTAAAGTTACAGAAATTGTTGCTCCTTAAGTAACACAAAAGTTACTACTGGAGTTACACCTTACAGAAACAAATGTTGGCAATACTGCAGTTATAAGATATTTTTAAAATTCCATTAAAAATGGCAATGTTTTTTATTTGTTTGTAATTCTTGTAATTCTCATATTTTTAAGATATAGAGTAGGCTTTTTGTTTTTTTGTTTTTTTGTTTTTTGTTTTTTGTTTTTGAGACAGGGTCTCACTCTGTTGTCTCGGCTGGAGTGCATTGGCATGATCATGGCTCACTCCAGTCTCGACCTCCCCAGCCTCAGATGATCCTGCCACCTCAGCCTCCTGAGTTGCTGGGACTACAGGCATGCACCACCATGCCCAACTAATTTTTCTATTTTTTTTGTAGAGATAGAGTTTCCCTATATTGTACAGGCTTGTCTCAAACTCCTGGGCTCAAGTGATCCACCCTCTGAAATTGCTGAGATTACAGGCATAAGCCACCGTACCCAACTGGGTAGGGTTTTTTTGTTGTTGTTTGTTTGTTTTGTTTTGTTTTTTTTAGCATCATTGGGTATTTTAGGGATCCAGTGTTCTTTAATCTTAAAGAGTTCACTTAATTAGAATCTAGTGGGATAAAGGAGGTTGTGAAAAAGCCAAAAAACAAAAAGGCGTGATGGAAAAAAAAAAATTCCTATTGTCACAAGGAAATACTAACAGAGCTTTTGGGAGATCAATGAAGGGGAGAAAAATCCTGTTATGAAGATAAAGATTCACAGAGGAAGTTGCATTTGAGTTAGTCCTTGAAGGAGGTAAGGAATTTTGATAGGTGGAGATGGAGTGGGAAGGAGACCAATTCAGACAATGGACAGGACACCGCAGAAACAAAGTAACAGAAGAATCAAAGCCCAGGGGGTGTTTGGAAAAATACGTAGCCTGGAGTATGACACACAAGAAGAGCAGTAATTGGATGGAAAGCTAAGTTGGCTCTATATATGAAGTAATGACCCTGAATGACAATCTGAGGAGGCTATTCAATTAAATATATTTAATTTTGTAGGTGAAAGTGGACCACTGAAGGTTTTAAATTCAAGAATGGCATAATTAGGAAATTTAATCTGGTAATATTATATAGATGATTGGAACAGAGAGGGGAGTGCTTAAAGAAGTATTCATATAAGTGGCTCCTTCAGAAGTCCAGGTGAATGGTAATGAAGACAATTCAGGTGGAGACAGTGTCCATACAAAGGAGAGTGTTAAAACTATTGCATGGATATGTGTATTAGTCTGCTGAGACTGTGATATAGTTCTGATGTTTGTCTCCCCGCAAATCTCATGTTGAATTGTATTCCCTATTGCTGGAGGTGGTGCCTGGAGGGA
Organism: Papio anubis; assembly: GCF_008728515.1. Lineage (NCBI taxonomy): Eukaryota > Metazoa > Chordata > Mammalia > Primates > Cercopithecidae > Papio > Papio anubis. The sequence goes on along the minus strand of NC_044985.1, from coordinate 93,307,881 downwards.
GGTGACTGGATAATGGGGGCAGAGCTCTCATGGCTTGGTGCTGTCTTCAGGATAGTGAGTTCTCACAAGATTCAGTCACTTAAAAGTGTGTGCCACCTCCTCCCGGCATTCTCCCTTTTCTTTTCCTCCCCAACCCCTGTCTCCTGCTTTCACTATGTGAAGTGTCTGCTCCTGCAATGCTCTCCACCATGAGTAAAAGCCCCCTGAGGCCTCCCCAGAAGCTGATGCGGACACTGTGTTTCCTGTATGGATTGCAGAACCATAAGCCTATTGAATTTTTTTTTAATAAATTACCCAATCTTGGGTATTTCTTTATAGCAATGTAAGAACAGCCTAATACTTTGAACTGAAGAGTAGGGTGTTGCTATAAAGATACCCAAAAATATGGAAGCAGCTTTGGAACTGGGTAACAAGCTGAGGTTGGAAGAGTCTGGAGGGCTCAGAAGAAGATAGAAAAATGAAGGAAAAAACAAGCGCTTACAGCACCCGAACTATCTTTATAACCCTAACAGGACAACCTCGCTTCCCAACCTCAATCAATATTAACGAGAATAACCCCTTTGGAATTTTTTAGAGACTAGTTACATTATTGCGACCAAAATGCTGATGGTGATATGGACAGCAAAATCCAGGCTGATGAGGTCTGTGATGGAAATGAGGAACTTACTGGGAACTGGGGTAAAGGTCACACGTTTTATGTGTTAGCAAAGAGCTTGGCTGGATTGTGTCCATACCCTAGGGGTCTTTGGAAGTTTGAGCTTCATAGTGACTATACAACGTATCTAGCAGATGCAATTTCTGAGCAGCAATACATTCAATAGGTGGCCCGACTGTTTCTAATAACCTACCCTCAGAAGCAGGAGCAAAGAAAAGATTAAGAGTTGGAATTTATATTTAAAAGGGAAGCACAGCATAAAAGTTTGGAAAATTTTCCACCTAACCATGTGGCAGAGAAAGAAAAAGCTTTTTTTGAGAGAGGAATTCAAGCAGGCTGTGGAACAACCAATTGCTAGATAAATTTGCATAACGAAACCCCACCCAGTGCTGATAGCCAAGACAACGGGAAAAAGGCCTTGAAGGCATTTCAGAGACCTTCATGTAAGCCCCTCCCATCATAGGCCCAGAGGCCTAGGAGGGAAGAATGAATATGTGGGCCAGGTCCAGAGCCCCACTGCCTGGCACAGCCTCAGGATACCGTACTGCATTGGAAGCTCTGGGTCCAGACTCTGCTCAAAGGACCCCAGACACTGTCGTGCCACTGCTCTGGAGAGCACAAACTGCTGTAAGTCTTGGCAGCCTCCATGTGTTGTTAAGCCTGCAGGTGCACAAAGTCCAAGAGTGAATGAGGCTTGGCACCTTCCACCTAGTTTTCAAAGGATGTATGGAAAGGCCTGGAAGCCTAGGCAGAAGCCTGCTATAGGGGCAGAGCCCCAACAGAGAACCTCTACTAGGGTAGTGCTAAGGGGAAATGTGAAGTTGGAACCCTCACATCTGGTCTACACTGGGGCACTCCCTAGTAGAGCTGTGAGAAGGGAATCACCACCCTCCAGACCTCAGACCGGCAGCTTGTATCCTGCACCTGGAAAAGTTGCAGGCACTCAACAACCTGTGAGAGCAGCTACGGGGTGTGGGGAGGATGCACCCTGCAAAGCTAAAAGGGCAGAGCTAACCAAGGCCTTAGGAGCCCCCTCATTGTACCAGTGTGCTGTGGATGTGAGACATGTAGTCAAAAGACATTATTTTGGAGCTTTAAAGTTCAATGACTGCCCCTGCTAGGTTTTGAACTTGCATGGGGCTTTTAGCCCCTTTCTTTTGGCCAATTTCTTCCTTTTGGAATATCAGTGTTTACCCAGTGCCTATACCCCCACTGTATATTGGGAATAAATAACTCTTTTTGATTTTACAGGCTTGTAGATTGAAGGGATTTGCCTTATTTCAAATGAGGTTTTAGACTTTGGACTTTTGAATTAATGCTGGAATGAGTTAAGACATTGGGGGACCATTGGGAAAGCATGACTGTATTTTGCAATGTGAGAAGGACATGAGATTTGGAAAGGGCCAGGTGCAGGATTATATAGTTTTCATATTTGTCCCCACCCAATTCTCACGTTGAATTGTAATCCCCAGTGCTGGAGGTGGGGCCTAGTAGGAGGGGTTCAGATCATGGAGGTGATCCCTCATGGCTTGGTGCTGTTTTGTAATAGTGAGTTCTCATGAGATCTGGTCATTTAAGAGAGTGTGGCACCTCCCATTCTACTCTCTCTTTAGCTCTCGTTCTCTCCATTGCTTGTTCCTGCTTTGACTATGTGAAGTGTCCACTCCTGCTTTGCTTTCTGCCAGGAGAAAAAGCTCCCTGAGTCCTACCCAGAAGCTGATGCCAGCACTATGTTTCCTGTATAGCCTGCAGAACTGTGAGCCAATTAAACCCCGTTTCTTTGTAAATTAACCAGTCCCATGTATTTATTTACAGCAATGCAAGAGAATGGCCTAATATAGTCTAACATAATAAAATGCCCTAGACTATGTGGCTTACACAACAGAAATTTACTTTTTCACACAGTTCTGGAGGTTGGAAGGGTGAGATCAAGTGCCAACATGGTCAGGTTCTGGTGAGAGCTATCTTCCTGGCTTGTAGAAAGCCACATTCTCACTATGTCCTCACATGGTGGAGAAAGACAGACATGAAGATGGGTGGGGAAATTTAAAGAACCTTCTTTTCCTCTTCTTATGAAGAGGAACCCTACTGGATTAAGGCCCCACTCTCATGACTTCGTTTAACCTTAATTATCTGCTACAGGCCCTATTTTTAAACAGTCACACTGGCACTTAGAACTTCAACATATGACTGGGGTGGGGCACAACTCAGTCCATAATAGTATTTACAGTCCATACAGAATTTAGGGATTAAAGCCAGGCATGGTGGCTCACACCTCTAATGCCAGCACTTTGGGAGACCAAGGCAGAGGACTGCTTGAGGTCAGGAGTTTGAGACCAGCATAAGCGACATAGAGAGACCACTACAAAAATAATTTTTTTTTTTTACATTAGCCAGACATGGTAGTGCACACCTGTAGTCCCAGCTACTGGGGAGGCTGAAGCCAGAGGCATATGAGGTTACAGTGAGCTATGATTGCACCACTGAAATCCCACCCTTGGCAACAGAGTCCCTGTCTCACACGCACAAAAAAAGAATTTAAGGATTGATTGGCCAGGAAAGGCACAGGATGAAGAAAGGAGCCAAGAGAATTTTGAGAGTGTAAGAAAAACAGACTCCCAGGACATTCTTAGAAACAGGAAAGCCCGAAGGGAGATCAGGTTGCTGGGTAAAAGTAGAGGATAATGGGCTTTATTAGACATATTAAGTGTGAGTTTCTGGCAGAATAATGAAGGAAAGGCAACTGACCTATTCATGGAGGGTATGATTTTATGTGATATGCAAATGAATAAAAACTTAGTATTTAAACAAAACAATAAAGAAGTTAAATTTGTGGTGATGTAATTAGGCAAAATATATCAACATAGGGTTGTAGGGTCAGAGGTACATGTTCCAAAACATAGAATTAAGTTGTCTAGACAGCTCATATTGTTGTATATTTAATCACACTTTGCCTTGACAGGTACATATAACATTAATACAGTGCTGGCTATGTGTAAGCCCATATTGTTCTTAATGAATGCCATATCCTGCCTGCCCAGACTGTGGGTTGCTCTGGGTCAGTGACCCAGCAAATCTATGTTTGTATTCCAAGCACTTAGTGTGGTATACGGCACAAAGTCAGGAATCTATAAATGTGGAATGACTCACTCCCCGGAAAAAGAGGCTGAGTCATGAGCACTCCAACTAATTTCACCTCTAGACATTGTATTATTCATATAAAACAACATCGTAGGAAGCGAGGCACGAGGTATGGCTCTTAATGGAATGTTCTGTACTCTGACATGTTTGCTATAGCTGCCATAACAATGGCTGGAAATGAAAGTTAAGGCTAAAGAAGGTCAGTTACATGCTGGGAAATTGGAACTACTTCACCCATTTGCTGTCACCACACTGAACATAAAATGACTAGGTGATGCAGCAACTAGAAATAAATGAGTATCAATTGAAAATGAAGAAATTTCAAATGTCTAAATCACAGAATTTGTTTTATGAAGGCTAGAATACTATTCTAATACAAAACAACAAGAATTATAGGAAATGAGCATTAAGTATTTAATATAACTCAACCATTCTACAAAGTTTGTCAGATGCATTATTGAGTTAATCTTCACAAAGACCAAACACAGCAAACACTATTTTTATTCCCAGGAGAAAACTAAGCTTATAAAGATTGAATATCCAATATCTCTGTTTGTTAGTTTTCCTTCTAACAGTCAGGTCCCTCTTCTGCAGGTCAGCTGAGTTTGCTGGAGGTCCACGCCAGACCCTCTTTGCCTAGGTATCACCAGCAGAGGCTGCAGGACAGTAAAGATTGCTGACTGCTCCTTCCTCTGGAAGTTTTGTCCCAGAGAGACACCCACGAGATGCCAGCCGGAGCTCTCCTGTATGAGGTGTCTGTTGTCCACTGCTGGGAGGTATATCCCGTTTAGGAGGCACAGCGGTCAGGGACCCACCTGAGGAGGCAATCTGTTCCTTAGCAGAGCTTGAGCACTGTGCTGGGAGATTCGCTGCTCTCTTCAGAGCTGGCAGGCAGGAATGTTTAAGTCAGCTGAAGCTGTACCCACATCCACCCCTTCCCCCAGGTGCTCTGTCGCAGGGAGATGGGAGTTTTATCTATAAGCCCCTGACTGGGGCTGCTGCCTTTCTTTCAGTGATGCCCTGCCCAGAGAGGAGGAATCTAGAAAGGCAGTCTGGCTACAGCAGCTTTGCAATGCTGTGGTGGGCTTTGCCCAGTCCAAATTTCTGGGCAGCTTTGTTCACCAATGTCTTTTATTAAGACAAAGAAATAATAAAAATCACAGATAAAGTGGAATATATACATATATATGGATATATGGCCAGCATATATTATTTTTTCATCTTTTGTTTTTAAGTTTAGAGCACTGATAGATTTTCCTACCTATATAATTCTCTAAGGAGTTCTGGCATGTTCAAATTCAGACAGAAACAATAGGGGAAAACGTGCTTTGAAGAAACTTTAAAACCAATGATAAATTTTTGAAAAGAAAATATCTCAATCTCTTATAGTTCTTTCTCTAAGTGTTTTCAGTGGGGCAAAAACTTTGGAAGATGGCAGTATTTATTTATTTGCTTTTTAAAGTGAAAGCAAGTCTTTTAAGAAAGTAAAGGAATAAAGAATGGCTCCTCAATAGGCAGAGCAGCCCTGAGGGCTGTTGGTTTTCCATTTTTATGGTTATTTCTCAATTATATCCTAACAAGGGGTAAATTATTCATGCTTCCCCTTTTTAGACCCTATAGGGTAACTTCATGACATTGCCATGGGATTTGTAAACTGTCATGGCACTGGTAGGACTATAGCAGTGATCATGACCAAAGGTCACTCTCATCACCATCTTAGTTTTGGCGGGATTTAGCTGGCTTTTTTTTTTTTTAATTATACTTTAAGTTTTGGGATACCTGGGCAGAACATGCAGGTTTGTTACACAGGTATACATGGGCCATGGTGGTTTGCTGCACCCATCAAACCGTCATCCACATTAGGTATTTCTCCTAATGGCATCCCTCTCCTTGCCTACCACCTCCCTGACAGGGCACAGTATGTGATTTTCCCTGCCCTGTGCCCATGTTCTCATTGTTCAGCTCTCACTTATGAGTGAGAATATGTGGTGTTTGGTTTTCTGTTCCTGTGTTAAGTTTGCTGAGAATGATGGTTTCCAGCTTCATCCATGACCCTGCAAAGGACATGAACTCATTATTTTTATGACTGCATAGTATTCCATGGTGTATATATGCCAAATTTTCTTTATCCAGTCTAACATTGATGGGCATTTGGGTTGGTTCCAAGTCTTTGTTATTGTGAAGAGTGCTGCAATAAACATACATGTGCATGTGTCTTTAAAGTAGAATGATTTATAATCCTTTGGGTATATACTCAGTAATAGGATTGCTGGGTCAAATGGTATTTCTGGTTCTAGATCACTAAGGAATCACCACACTGTCTTCCACAATGGTTGAACTAATTTACACTCCCACCAACAGTGTAAAAGCATTCCTATTTCTCTACATCCTCTCCAGCATCTGTTGTTTCCTGACTTTTTAATGATCGCCATTCTAACTGGTGTGAGTTGGTATCTCATTGTGGTTTTGATTTGCTTTTCTCTAACGACCAGTGATGATGAGCTTTTCTTCATATGTTTGTTGGCAACATAAATGTCTTACTTTGAGAAGTGTCTGTTCATATCCTTTGCCCACTTTTTGGTGGGGTTATTTTTTTCTTGTGAATTTGTTTAAGTTCCTTGTACATTCTGGACATTAGCCTTTTGTCAGATGGACAGATTGAAAAAATTTTCTCCCATTCTGTAGGTTGCCTGTTCACTCTGATGATAGTTTCTTTTGCTGTGCAGAAGCTCTTTAGTTTCATTAGATGCCATTTGTCAATTTTGGCTTTTGTTGTCATTGCTTTTGTTGTTTTAGTCATGAAGCCTTTGCCCATGCCTATGTCCTGAATGGTATTGCCTAGGTTTTCTTCTAGGATTTTTATGGTTTTAGGTCTTATGTTTAAATCTTCAATCCATCTTGCATTAATTTTTGCATACAGTGTAAGGAAGGGGTCCAGTTTTCTGCATATGGCTAGCCAGTTTTCCTAACACCATTTATTAAATGGGGAATCCTTTCCCCATTTCTTGTTTTTGTCAGGTTTGTCAAAGATCAGGTGGTTGTAGATGTGTGGCATTATTTCTGAGGCCTCTATTCTGTTCCATTGGTCTGTGTATCTGTTTTGATACCAGTACCATGACATTTTGGTTAATGTAGCCCTGTAGTATAGTTTGAAGTCAGGTAGCATGATGCCTCCAGCTTTGTTCTTTTTGCTTAGGATTGTCTTGGCTATATGGGATCTTTTTTGGTTCCATATGAAACTTAAAGTAGTTTTTTCTAACTCTGTGAAGAAAGTCAATGGTAGCTTGATGGGAATAGCATTGAATCTATACATTTCTTTGGGCAGTATGGCCATTTTCACGATATTGATTCTTCCTATCCATCAGCATGGAATGTTTTTCCATTTGTGTGTGTCCTCTCCTATTTCCTTGAGCAGTGGTTTGTAGTTCTCCTTGAAGAGGTTCTTCATATCCCTTGTAAGTTGTATTCCTAGGTATTTTTTTCTCTTTATAGCAATTGTGAATGGGAGTTTGCTCAAAATGTGGCTCTCTGTCTGTCTATTATTGGTGTATAGGAATGCCTGTGATTTTTGCACATTAATTTTGTATCCTGAGACTTTCCTGAAGTTGCTTATCAGCTTAAGGATATTTTGGGTCTGATGATGGGGTTTTCTAAATACAGAATTATGTCATCTGCAAACAGAGGTAATTTGACTTCCTCTATTCTTATGTGAATACCCTTTATTTCTTTCTCTTGCCTGATTGCTGTGGCCAGAACTTCTACTACTATGTTAAACAGGAGTGGTGAGAGAGGGTATCCTTTACTTGTGCCAGTTTTCAAATGGAATACTTCCAGCTTTTGCCGATTCAGTGTGATACTGGTTGTGGGTTTGCCATAAATAGCTCTTATTATTTTGAGATATGTTCCATCAGTACCTAGTTTATTGAGTGTTTTTAGCACGAAGCGGTTTTGAATTTTATCAAAGACCTTTTCTGCATCCATTGAGATAATCATGTGTTTTTTGTCATTGGTTTTGTTTATGTGATGGATTATGTTTATTGATGTGCACATGTTGAACCAGCCTTGCATTCCAGGGATGAAGTCGACTTGATCATGGTTGATAAGTTTTTGATGTGCTGCTGGATTCCGTTTGCCAGTATTTTATTGAGGATTTTTGCATCGATGTTCATCAGGGATATTGGGCTGAAATTTTCTTTTTTAGTTGTGTCTCTGCCAGGTTTTGGTATCAGGATGATGCTGGCCTCATAAAATGAGTTAGTGAGGATTCCCTCTTTTTCTATTGTTTGGAATAGTTTCAGAATGAATAGTACCAGCTCCTCTTTGTACCTCTGGTAGAAGTCGGCTGTGAATCCATCTGATCCTGGGCTTTTTTTGGTTGGTAGGCTATTAATTACTGCCTCAATTTCAGAACTTGTTATTGATCTATTCAGGGATTCAACTTCTTCCTGGTTTAGTCTTGTGAGGGTGTATGTGTCCAGGAATGTATCCATTTCTTCTAGATTGTCTAGTTTATTTGTGTAGAGGTGTTTTATAGTATTCTCTGATGGTAGTTTGTATTTCTGTGGGATTGGGGGTGATCTCCCCTTTATCAATTTTTATTGTGTCTATTAGATTCTTCTCTCTTCTTTATTAGTCTGGCTAGTGGTCTATGTATTTTGTTAATCTTTTCAAAACACCAGCTCCTGGATTCATTGATTTTTTGAAGGGTGTTTCATGTCTCTATCACCTTCAGTTCTGCTCTGATCTTAGTTATTTATCTTCTGCTAGCTTTTGAATTTGTTTGTCCTTGCTTCTCCAGTTCTTTTCATTGTGATGTTAAGGTGTCAATTTTAGATCTTTCCCACTTTGTCCTGTGGGCATTTAGTGCTATAAATTTCCCTCTAAACGCTGCTTTAGCTGTGTCTCAGAGATTCTGGTACCTTGTGTCTTTGTTCTCATTAGTTTCAAAGAACTTATTGGTTTCTGCCTTAATTTTGTTACTTATCCAGCAGTCATTTAGGAGCAGATTGTTCAGTTTCCATGTAGTTGTGCAGTTTTGTGTGAGTTTCTTAATCCTGAGTTCTAATCTGTGCTGGGAGATCTGCTGCTTTCTTCAGAGCTGGCAGGCAGGAGTGTTTAAGTCTGTTGAAGCTATAGCCACATCCACCCCTTTCCCCAGGTGCTCTGTTGCAGGGAGAAGGGAGTTTTATCTCAAAGCCCCTGACTGGGGCTAGTGCCTTTCTTTCAGAGATGCCCTGGCCAGAAAGGAGGAATCTAGAGAGGCAGTCTGGCTACAGTGGCTTTGCGGTAGCTTTGCCAGGCAGCTTTGTTTACACTGTGAGGGGAAAGCCACCTATTCAAACCTCAGTTACGGCAGACGCCCCTCCCCGCCCCAAGCTCCAGAGCCCCAGGTCGACTTCAGACTACTGTGCTGGCAGCAAGAATTTCAAGCCAGTGGATCTTAGCTTGCTGGGTTCTGTGGGGCTGGGATCCACTGAGCTAGACCACTTGGCTCCCTGGCTTCAGCCCTCTTTCCAGGGTAGTGAATGGTTCTGTCTCACTGGCCTTCCAGGTGCCACTGGGGTATGAAGAAAAAACTCCTGCAGCTAGTCTAGTGTCTGCCCAAACAGCCATCCAGTTTCGTGCTTGAAACCCAGGCCTTTGTGGTGTAGGCACCCGAGGGAACCTCCTGGTCTACAGGTTGCGAAGACCATGGGAAAAGCATTGTATGTGGGCCAGATAGCTCTGTCTCTCATGGTACAGTCCCTCAGGACTTCCCTTGGCTAGAGGAAGGAGTTTCCCGACCCTTTGTGCTTCCTGGGTGAGGTGACACCCTACTCTGCTTCCGCTCACACTCCACGGGCTGCACCCACCATCTAACCAGTCCCATTGAGATGAACCAGGTACCTCACTTGGAAATGCAGAAATCACACACCTTCTGCATTGGTCTCTCTCAGAGCTGCACACCAGAGCTGTTCCTATTCGGCCATCTTGCCCAGGACTCTAGCAATATTTATTTTTTAAATAAACTTGTTGCCATTACCTCAAAAATGTACGGCAAAAAAATTTTACATATTCCCAACCAAGGTCCTTTTGTTTTTCCTTATTTTTACTTTTTATTTTATCAATGTTAGGTATATAAATAGTTTAAGAGGCTACCCTATTCAAGGGTTATAAAAACAGCAATAAGATGTATGAGTTATTTGAAAGTTAAAATGTATCTGAATAACACTGTATTTATGTGGATAATGAAGTAACAGAGTTCAGTGATGAATCTGCAAAAGCCCCTAAGCTTATTTTTATCCATTTATTCAAATCATTCATCTTCAAAGTCTGCGTTTTTCCTTGAAATGCTTTTATAGTTAACTGAATGCATTATTAATTATTTGTTGAAAAGCTTTCATGAAACATCTTCTTCTTAATACTCAGATTTACAACTGAGCTTTGTAAACATGTAGGATATACCTGAGGCACATGTCAGGCAGGCAGCTGTGTCTACCATTGGGGTGCTTTTAAGATTAATACCACAACCTAGATTTTCTCCAATTTGGAAAGTACGCATCCTCCTATCCCTACCAAAGCATCATTTTGTCATCTGAGTGAAAACTGAATTTCAAAGGAATGTACAGCTATAGGCAATCCTTGACAATAAAGTAAATCTGTTCCCCAAAGCTCTAATTTCCTGAAAACTTTGGCAATGCACTACTAATAAGCGAATACGGAGCATTCCACAGATTTCTGGACCCACATCTCTGAGTCACCGGCTTTCTCTTGGGTGAGTCCAGGTGTATTTAACTCCTTCTGTGTTGCTGTTATAACTAAAGTCCTGCATAATTTAATGAATAAAATTAAATAAATATTTACATTTAATTTTTTATTTATTAAATAAATTTAATAAATAAAATAAAATAAAATAAAATAAATAAAATTGCAAATCCCCAAAAGAGGTATATGAGAATTGACTTCAGACCTATTTATTATAAAGAATATTTTCATCCATTTTAATATTATTATTGCATTTCATGTTACATACAAGGGACCAAAAACAGTCAGAATTCTGATGGAATCTATACACTACAAAAGGAAATCCCATGTCTGGAATAAATGTAGCTGCAGCAAAAGTTAGGGTTTCCCATAAGTTTGAAAATATTAATCTATGACACAGATCTGCTGTTAATCCCTCTTACATATTAAGTACTTCGCCAGATTCCATTATCTTTCAACTGTACCAATCAAGAGTTAATGCTTTAATTTTCCCCCAAAGTAGCACTGGAGCAGAAAGTATTATATTGGAATGAAAATGGCTTAAATCAACTTACATTTTCCCCTATAATTCACATATAAACAATCTTATATTTGTAATTTTTCAATAACATATTAAGTAATATTTTGCTTAAATAACAAGCAAAACATTATAAATGATGGTTAAATTTCTAATCTGGCCAATTTCATTTTTAGTATAATTGAAGTGGTGCTGAACACCTAAATAGAATGTTTACAGCCTGACTGTGAACCGAGACATACCTGCATCTTTATTCTACTGTAAGAAAGTTTTCCCTTGGCCGGGCGTGGTGGCTCATGCCTGTAATCCCAGCACTTTGGGAGGCTGAGGCGGGCAGATCACGAGGTCAGAAGATCAAGACCATCCTGGTCAATATGGAGAAACCCTGTCTCTACTAAAATACAAAAAATTAGCTGGGCACGGTGGCACACTCCTGTAGTCCCAGCTACTCAGGAGGCTGAGGCAGGGGAATCGCTTGAACCTGGGAGGCGGAGGTTGCAGTGAGCTGAAATCGCGCCACCGCACTCCAGCCTGGCAACAGAGCAAGACTCCATCTCAAAAATAAAAAATAAAATAAAAACAAATTTCCCAAGCAAATAGAATATACGAGGGAGTTAGTTATTCATTCTGTTAACTAATGTTTTTTGAAGACGTGCTTCAGGGCAACGCAGACCCTTTTCTAGGAACTGAGATATAATGGTGGTGAAGAAGTTGTCAACAAGGTTCCTGCACTTTTGAAGCTTACATTCCTAAAGTGGAACACAAATACTTAAGAGAATGATGACTGCTATCAAGAAGATAAAGCAGGGTATGAGGTTAGAGAATGAATGGTAGTTGGGAGTTTTCTCCATCCCAATTTAAGCAACAAGAAAGAAGCAGAAGTTGAAAAGACATTTATCATAGCAAGAAAGCTAGGTCCTAACCTTCTGCCCTTTCAGAAGGGAACATTTTGAATGAACGGATCCCTGATCTACAACTGTCCAGAAACAGATTAATCATAGGAATGTTACGTTAGAAAGTGCAAATGACAAATTCATGTGAATTTTGAATGTGCACAAAAATATTTGGAGACTAGTGTGGGGTTACAGCAGCAGTGTTGGTGCCAACACTAAAACTAACAGCTTATATCTGTTCGTCTTCTAGTTCTTCCACATATAAAGTCTTGCTTAGTTCTGCAAGCAAACATATATCTCTGTTGGTCTAGATTTATCCGGTTCTGATTCATCAGTGTGAACACCTGCTTCCCAATGACAGGTAATATTTGGTAATGGGCTATCCTCAATTGTTTGCTTGACAAAGTGTCAAATGTCATGCAGAAGAAAACAATTCAGAAATAAAGGAAAAGAAATGACCTAAATTTTGAAATCCTCATTCAATAAAATGTTTTCAATAATAACATGTATTTTATTTGCAAACTTCTGACACAATAAAAAAAAGAAAAGTTATGGGAGGTGGGATTTATAATCCACCCCTAATGAATTGATTAACTCTTCTTGTTTGAGCCAAGCACAAAATTATTTAAAATACAGTACTGATTAAATTCCTGTTGGTACATAAATCCTCAGTTAACAGAGAGGGAAATAAGCTTTGACAGCAGCCAGGTACCACCAAAACACTGCCCAATGTGACTCACACGAGGACAGTCAGAATCAGTCTGTACAGCAGGTCAGCCCGTCACTTCCAGGAGGACTCAGCACTTGATGAATCTAGTGCCACAGCAAGGAAACTATAGATATGCTCCAGCAGTTACAGAAAGTTAACAGGCCTCTCCTTGTCTGTAATGAGCAGCCCAATTACTAACTTCTGTTGTGTGTCTGCCACAGTTGCAGACATGGTGCACAACTGCCATCGCGTTTCCATCGGCCCGATTTCAGTGTGCCTTTGGGATCAGGGATAACACATTTAAGTTCTTTAAGAAGATTTCTTTTTTCACTATTGCTAACAGTTGCCAATGGACATTTAAATAATTGAGGAGGCCTTATTTTCTAGCAAATCTCAAATCAAGAAGGCCAGGTTATTTAAAAGGCAGAATAAAAGCACAAAATAAGTATTTGCTGAGTTGTAGTAATTTGCCCCCAAGCAAAATCATTAAGAGGTGTTTTTGTTTGTTTGTTTGTTTGTTTGTTTTGAGACTCCTCTTTCTCTGTTGTCCAGGCTAGAGTGCAATGTTGAAGTCTCGGCTCACTGCAACCTCCACCTCCCGGGTTCAAGCGATTCTCCTGCCTCAGCCTCCCGAGTAACTGGGAATACAGGCGCCCGCAACGGTGACAGGCTAATGTTTGTATTTTTAGTAGAGATGAGGTTTCATCATCTTGGCCAGGCTGGTCTCGAACTCCTGACCTGGTGATTGACCCACCTCAGCCTCCCAAAGTGCTGGGATTACAGGCGTGAGCCACTGCGCCTGGCCATCAAATACATTTTCTTTGACTTCCTGGTAGTGAAATATAAACCACCGAACACCTATCACTAAACGTTCAGTGCTGTAAAAAGTCAGTCTGTGCCTTTCTGCTGCACTCAGGGGGAAGTCAATTTCCTAAGTCAACACAAATAGCCCTCAAAAAAGTTAAAAATCCTTTTTTTTAAATGCAAATGCATTTTCTTTATATTGTTCTTAGAAGAAATAGAGGAGGTAAAGATTTTTACCTCTGTTTAAAAAAGGAATCAAGCTTAAGGAAATTTAGGAATGTTCTAGGGTTGTCTAACATATCAGAAATTCAGTAAGATCCAGCTCCCAGCTACCTGCAGGGATGATAACCTGGGTAAAGCTAAGGGAACAGGCAGAAAATGGATTCAAATCAATCCTCTGGAAGGGCTCTGAAGCCTCTAAGAAAATTTCTTCCAGCTATCACCCACCTTTCCTGGCTCCATGTGTTCCATTTTATCTTCCCCATGATGAAAGGATGGATAAAAGTAAATGGTGTGTGCTCTCTTAAGGCAAAAGATGCTCATGTGACTTGAAAATTTTTCCAAAGACTACCACAAACTCTGGCATTGTCATAAGCAAAACTGAACAGTAAATTATTACACTTTTGCCTCCAATTTCAAAAATCATTTTTTTGGTAGATAAACGAGACCCATAATAGGCAGACTGTACCGACAAAATACAATAAGGAATTTTAAAAACAGCTTTAAAAAAATTAAATTATAAATTTTTTAAGAGATGGAGTCTCGCTTCATCAGCCAGGCTGCAGTGTGGTGGCACAATCATAGCTTAGTGCAGCCTCAAACTCGTAGGCTCAAGGGATCCTCCAGCCTCAGCTTCTTGACTAGCTGGGTCTACAGGCACAGGCCACCATCCCTGGCTAATTTGTTTTATTTTTCTAGAGACAAGGTCTTACTGTGTTGCCCAGGCTAAACACCTTTTTTTAAACAAAGGAGTAACTGTAACATTGAATCTAGGTATCAGGACCAGTAATAAAATAAACATTAAAACAAGGTATACTTTATAATGCTCACATTCTTCTCTTGGATCAACATGTATTACAGCCAATAATAAAAGTATAAGCAAACATAATTTGTTCTCTGTGGTGGCTGCACAAAATTCACATTAAGAAAATATTTTTAAAAGGAGAATTTCAGATCATGTTTACAGTCATTACCGCTGTATGAATAATCTAGACTTAGCAAAGCCCTGAGGACAATTTCAGAACTTTAGTTCTAAACTCAGCTCTTTGTTAACGTAAAATGTCATGTTCTAAAAAAGATACTAAAATCTATATCTCCCTAATCAATAGGACAGCTGTAGGAATGACAAGATAAAATGCAGTATGTTTAAGGCAGTAATATTTCATAAAACAGGCAATGATTCTGTAAAATGCAGATAGTTCATTTAAACAGACCACTATCATGTAGTGTATTAGTATTCAGCTTTATTTACTACAAATATTGTTTAATCTTATAGAAACAGGCAAAAATTCAAGGTAGCTGGTAGAATGGAAAGAGCCCAGGCCATGTGTTTGAATCCTAAGACTTTTTTTCTATCAGTTAGTGATTAAATATGTCTGAGTCTCAGTTTTTTCATCATTAAAATGGGGGTAATAATTTCTCAGAGTTCTTTGACATAATGAGATAATGTGTGTTAAGAGTGCATCAGAAAGTTTGGTATAAAATGGGGGCTTAAATCTTCATTCAATAATATGTTTGCAAAAATCTGTTCACTTCCTACGACCAACAATATATCAACCTGAACACATATTGCCACATGTGTCAAAGGGGAAAGGACTGACATAGTTTTTAGAGAGGCTGACTCTGAGAGGTTAAAATGTATTAACACTGAAGTCAATGCTGCTAACATTGGATTTCTGATGGTGACATTATTTCACTTAATTTTAACCTTAATTCTCACAATAACTATGAATTTAAAAAAAAAAATCAGCACAATTAACTTACAGTCACTTACGCATTTTTTCATGTTGATATTGTGCAATGTTGGATATCTATACTGTATGAGATAGAAAGCAAGCATAGCACTCTGCCTTCAGAGAGTCACCATTCAGTAAAAGAGCTAAGACACATGATCAGTCTCTACAACAGAACCACAAATATTACTTTTTAAGTATGAATAGTGAAGTGTCAACACTGATTCTACTGCTGTCTTTGAGATTTTGGTCAAATCACCCCAGCTTTTCCTAGTGTATCTTCTTTTCTAAGATGTTCTACTTAAAAAAAAAGAAGTTCCACAGTAAAATAAATGTATACATACACATAGGAATACATTATTCTGAAATAAATGAAGAGAATTCTCATGTATTTTAACTCACAAATAACTGTAGCATCATCAACACTATATGAACAGAAGTTCATGGAAGCTGGCTGTCCTTTAATATATGCTATATGGTGAGCTAATACATGCTCAATAACACAGAAGAAGATAGGTTTAGGGATAAAACATATCCAAATTCTATGTTCTGAATAAAAATGTATTCTACTATCATAATTCCCTTTACATTAGAAACCTAAAGACAAGCTGGCTTCATAGTTAAGTGACCTAAGACAGAGGTTGTCATGTATATCTCAGTTCAGCATTTCCCTTCCTTCATCTGGAGTCAAATTCATCTTTTTTGTGGGGAGCCAATTTTATGTGGTTTAGATGTGGTTGACCACACAGTCCAATCCTACCCCAGCCTCAGTCACAGGATAATATAGGTCAATCCATGGACTCCATTTCTTGGGGACACTGATTGGTTGAGAGCTGGGAATTCAGGCCACATTAGGCTGGAGTGGCACTTTGGTGTACTGCCCAGTCCCCATCAATAAAACAATGTCCTAGCCACAGGGGAAGTTACTGTCAGTAGAGAAAGCTCCGGTGTTGGGCCCCTTCAGATATTGCCTCCCCTTCCCTGGGTAGCCCACATCCAGTGATGGATCAATGCAGGAGTATGAAGGCTGAACCATCTTCACCCAATAGGAGGCAAGCTGAAAAGCATTCTTCTGTTGGGAGATGTTGTCACTGGGTTGCAAAGCAGCTCAAGTTCTCCCTCTGCCCATTCCTGTTTCCTCTTCCTTCCCTTCAATGGACATTTATCCCAAGAAACATTCAGCAAGCTCCATTCTGTGTCAGAGTCAGTCTCACTGAAATTCAATTTCTTTTTTTTTTTTTTTTGAGACGGAGTCTCGCTCTGTCACCCAGGCTGGAGTGCAGTGACAGGATCTCAGCTCACTGCAAGCTCCCCCTCCCGGGTTTACGCCATTCTCCTGCCTCAGCCTCCCGAGTAGCTGGGACTAGAGGCGCCCGGCACGTCGCCCGGCTAGTTTTTTGTATTTTTTAGTAGAGACGGGGTTTCACTGTGTTAGCCAGGATGGTCTCGATCTCCTGACCTCGTGATCCGCTCGTCTCGGCCTCCCAAAGTGCTGGGATTACAGGCGTGAGCCACCGCGCCCGGCCAACTGAAACTCAATTTCTAACACAGGACAAAAAGAGTCTTCCCTGATACGTGAAGCCTGTACAGGAGATGGTCTCTTTTCCTCTCAGTTACTACATGTAACAATCTTGTAAGCTTGAAGGTACTGGTATCTTTTTTCACCATGGAGAAAGAGCCTTATGATGAACCCCGCATTTCCAGATGAAGCGGAGCAGCAAAATGGAGAGAAAATGAGAGGAAGAGTGGGAAGGAGGGAAACAGTGGGATGGAGAGTGAGAAACAGAAAGAGAGAAGAACAAGACTAAGCTAATGATTACAATGGTAAACCTGGTTCCTGCCATCCCTATACCAACAGGACTTGTGGACTTTTTATATCGTATATGCATTAATATTTTCGTCTAAACTCTTTTAAATTTTTTCTATTTACAGGTGAAAGAGCCTGATTATTATAGTAAATATTGATACAAATCTTCTTATGAACTTCAAACAACACAAAATGGCTGATAGATAAAGCAGCATCATGTTTGGCAAATCCTGCTAACGGACTAGAACATACAGTATGTAGTAAAGAAAACAAACAAACTTTAGAGCATCTCCATTGCAAGGTACTAAGGAAAAAAAATGTGATTCCAACAACAAATAAAGCAATGCGAGCTTGTAATCATCTTTAAATATTTTTTCCAGGTATCCACAGACTCAGCCAGAAATTCAATGCTATTCAAAATTAAATGTGTAAGAAGAAAAAGTATACAATGACCTTATTGTTCCTTGTGTAAACTAGAACCTAGTAGTTTCCCTCCAAAAGGAATAAAAAGTCCCAGTTAATAAAGCTAATGGGTGTAGTACTAAGTGGAGTCTACTAGTCTAGTAGACTACATTATTATATTCTAAAGTTATATTTATCATTCTCCTAAGGAAGACCCTCATCCTTGGCAGAACATTATCAAGCTCTCCCTCTTTGACACAGTGACAGTCTAGTGATTTCATATTAACTACTCTTAGTCAATATGCATTTTTAGCTAGAAGCCTATCAGCTATTTGAGTATGTACATTATTAGGCAAGGAATGATGAGGAAAATTGTGACAAACGTCAAACGCAGCTCAAACTGTCACACTTTAATTAAACAAATTTATGTTACTTATTTAAGTAAAACATGGGAAACAGTAGCAGTAAAACACATTTATAGGCTCAGTTGTGCAAAATAATTTGGGCTTTCTACTAGCAACTCAATTTTATTTTGATGCATAATTTGAAAAAGGTTCGTCTATCATATCTGCTAAGGCTGAAGAAAGTTATAATTTACCAAGTCTTATAAAATGTTAATTTAAAAACTTTACATTTTTATTTGACATTTTTATTTTTAGTAATAGAACACAGGACTGAAAATATTGTTTTACGTAGTTCAAAATTGTGCTTTTTTCTATCTCAAGGCAGGGGTCAGGCATACTGCATTTAATTACAGAATCTCTGAATTTTTCTATAATTTGTTGACTTATTCATATATCCTGCCCTTGGTTCTGAGAATGCTGAAATCAACATTGTTACTTTAAGATTTAGAAATTAATGAAGTAAATGTAACAACCATGTATTTTGAATTTCAGATTTCCCGTTCATTCTTTATTACTGCCTAACCCTAGACAATTGATCAAAAAATTATCTTTATTATCATGGTTCCTATCTATTAAGCAAATAGTAATATGACAAAATATAATTGCATTAATAGAATAATGTAAATGTCAATGAAGTTCTGGTAATGAAATTTTATATAGGTGATGCAGAATATTAATATTTCAGCAGGTTCCTATGCCAATTTCAACAAAACCCCACAATATCCCTTCTTTAGTTAATTTTAATTAAATACAGAATCTAATGAAAAGGAGAGATATGTGTCTTTTGCACAACCATATAAGGAAAAAATAGATCAATATTAAAGGGAAACCAATGTATTTTCCATGGTATAAAATACTCCATGCTTGTTGCAGTCTAACTATGGAAGAAAAAATATCACTTGCTTTTGTAACTTGAAAATGAATACACATATGTTAAGACATTAGATATGAATATTTACTTTATTCATTGTTTAAAACCGTTTCTTAATTGATTCTCAACAAATAAAACTACTTAAATGAAGGCAAGCCAATAAAACTCTGTGACTGGGTAAATGTTAGACACCTTTTAAAAAAGTTGTTTCAAACACTGGAAGAATCTATACAGGCTATTTAATTTTCATCAGACATGAAAATATGGGCAATTTCCTTCAAAGTTAAAACAAATATCACAGGACATCAATTAAAACATTTCTATTTAGATAATTAAATCTAGAGTGGAAATGGGAGACATATCAACAAAACAAAAATGTGGAACCTCATAGCGAATTGAAAATAGCAGTCACTAGAAGTTGGTATTTTAATAATGTATGATAAACATCAAAAACCTAAATTATTTATGTATGCCTGCCCTACATATATTTAGAAAGTGGACTCTGCAACAGGAGAGTTGCAGCAGCTGTGAAGTGCTGGGTGTCCATGACACAACCATGTTATCTCTTACTGCTCCTGTTTCACGTTCTTCTATAGTGAAGTTTTGTAAACTGTATTTCAAATATCCAGATACATTTTAAAGTTGGCAGTAGTAAACATTTGTCTTCAATTACATAATTAAGCTAATAATCACTGAGCGCTGCTTTATGCTGGGAATTCTTTGGAAGTGTTAACTCACATAGTTTTAAAAATAAATATGTGAGGTAGATAATATTATGGTCATCTCCATTTTAAAGATAACGACATTAGGCACAGAGAGTCACTTGCTAAGGGTCACAGGAGAGAGCATGATTGGGATTTTAAGCTGGACTGCTTGATTTTAGAGGCTGGGTTCCTAACCACTAAAATTGATGTCATTCTCTTACAGGTAACTAGCAATAATGACATGTTTACCAGAATTTTTTTGTTTGTTTGTTTTTCATTCTATTTTCCCCACACCTAACTGATCCTAATCAGGTGCCACAGAACTTTAGCCCAAGTAGCACTTTCTTAATACAATAGAATAAGAGTAATCTAGCAGTATTTTTAGTATTTTCATTTTATTTTTTGAGACAGAGTCTTGCTCTGTCCCCCCAGGCTGGAGTGCAGTAGCCCTATCAAAGCTCACTGCAGTCTCAACCTCCCAGACTCAAGCCATCCTTACACCTCAGCCTCCTGAGTCACTGGGACTATAGGCATGCACTACCACACCAGGCTTTTTTTTTTTTTAATGTTTTGTATAGAGGTGGTCTCACTTGTGTTGCCCAGGCTGGTCTTGAACTTCTGGGCTCAAGTGATCCTCCCACTTTAGTCTTCAGAGTAACCAGGATTACAGGCGGGAGCCACCACACCCAACCTTTAGTATTTTTAACACCAGAACTGTCAGAGTGGAGAGACAAAGAAGGAAAAATGTTAGAAGGGATGCAGAGAAGCGGAGAGAGAGGTAGGGGAAAGAGAAGAAAGCACAGGTGGAGATTAAGACAGACTTAAATTTCCACTTAAAATTACTTCCCTTTGGTTAAAGAATAGCCTAATGTTCTTTATTGTGCCCTCTACTAAAGACAATTGTAAAGGGATTTAGGAATAGCATGAGCTTCTCACACATGTGGCTAAAGCAATGGAAAGAAAAAAAATTCATGATGTATTCTTTATTCTGCCATTTAAAAAAAATTTTTAATAGAGCCTTATTTATGTACTACAGTGTGGCTTCTTCATATTTCATTTTTATGGCTTTTTTTTTTCAGTATAATGTTTTCTTTTGAAATAGTTTCAGATTCACAAGAAGTTGCAAAAGTGGCCCAGGCTATGGTATACACTTCACTCAGCTTTCCCAGTTCCATCATTAATTTTTTGTATATGAAAAAGTGAATGGATCACTTTCATTGTTTCCAAATCTTCTGAAAAGCACAGAAACTAACACTTGTACAGTACCCACACCAATGGCCTGCAAGGTGGCTCTGCTGCAAGACTCTTGATGAAGCTTGGGGAAGACGTCATCAAACTGTGGACTTGAATGCTAAACCTGCTGGCAGCCTGCCCTCTCACAGTATGGTCTTCGTCATGGGTGCCAACAAGACTTGGCATTGTTTAAAAAGAAAAATAGCTCAGCCAATCTTTGTGATGAAGGTTTTGAATGCTTAACCGAATTCAATTAAGACAGGAAAAAGGAATTGCCTTAACATGTGCAGAATAAAAAAATCTTTGTTTTTATTTTTTTCCAAAGAGCTCACTTTTCTCAAATGAGAAAATGAAGTTTAATTTAGTATAAGAAAGATAAATTGTAATAAAGAAAACTTAAAAGGCTTTGTGTCAAGACAGATTATATTCAAAAGCAATATTTGGGTGATGGGTTAAGAGAACAGCTGGCACAACTAAGGCCTGAATGTGCACCCTGTGGTTGAGAAGAAAATGAAGAGCACTTAATCATATGGACGTTGTATATTTTTCAAGACATAAAACCTCTAATGTTGCTTTTCCCAGACCAAGGTTGGTGAAAAAGCTTGGAGTCTGCTTTATTACATTGGGCGTTCTGCCCAGTTTTAATCACCATTAGGGAAATAGGGCTCTGACCAGGATACCATACTTCACTTTCAGGATGGCTAGTGGCAAATAGCAGTGTATTTCCTAAATTACAGCCTGAATTATAAGTATAGTAGAACAACAACAAAAAAAAAACTAAGAAAAACAAATCGTGGGGAGGACTACTACAGGTTTGACTAATTCACCACTTTCTATAAATGGATCTCTTTCTTCAGCATCGGTTTACTGAGATGTTTAATTCCAAAGTAAAGGAAACAATCTTATGTCAGAGGTCAACAGATCTTCTTTCTAAGTGACTGCTATCACTTTAAGATGGACAGAACTCTCATTTCCAAAACTAGGATCTACAATCATGTTCTCGAGAAGGCTTTGGCTTAAAATTCATACCCATTTTTAAAGTATTTTCTAAATGTTTATTCTAGAGACATCTTCCTCTATTCTGGATGATAAGGAATTTTTTTTTTTTTGAGATGAGAAGTTCCCAGTATAATAAAATATATTCAATCTAATATTAAAAAAGCATTTTGAGTTGTATTAAAATTGTCTTCTCTGAAAGAGAGAAATGGAAAGCTTTGTCTAATAAACATTCAGCATGTACCAACTGACCTCCCATCAGTTTTTCCTAGAGAAAAGAAATTTACAGTTTTTCTAGAGACTCTTCATAGAAGGTTCTGGAATACTGCTACACTGTGAACCAGTGTACTTAAGTACTTAAGTACTATACTTAAGTACTATAAATATATTAAGTACTATAAATATATTCCATACAAGCTGACATAATTACATAGTGTTAAAAGTCAAATATGCATTAAAATTGGAATATATAGATACAAAGATTGATGCTTATTTAGAATTGATACATTAATAGAACAGAACTGTAGTTCAAATAGGTTGAATTTTTTATTGCCTGTTCTTCAAACAAAAAATGGTTATTTCCTACTCGAACATAACAATATTGATTTGATCCCTAAGCTGTACTTCACTATTTTATATAATTTCTGATTTTACATTTTATGAGGTTTTTCCTCTCATATGTACCCTTAGATGAAATAGTAATATCTCTGTTAAACATTTATTTCTAAATGTTTTTATTTTTTCAAATACTATGTTTTGCCCTAATATTATAAAGTAATGTAGTTTCAGGACAATTGCATTGAGCAGAGATGAAAGGGAGTATTTGACCTTTCAGTTCAGAGTTGTATACAGTGGCTTAAATAAATAAAAACAAGAAGAGAATTCTATACACAGTTTATATATTTTTACCGTGAATAAAGACACAATCTTACAAATATGCATTTTTAAAAACTGATTAGAAGATGGTTTTACATTCACTGACTTGTGATTTGTGTACATGTATAACACACAGTAGGATGTTACCATTTTCATGTAAACTTCATGATAGGAGCAAATTACTTTAGTGTAACAGATTGTGTTTAAAGATATATAACTATAAATCAATTTTCCAGACTGCAGGATTAAGATAAGAAGTGGAGCTAAAACTCATTGCTCTTCATACACATAGAAAATTATTAGGTAGGAAAAAAATGCTTTCACCCAATCAAGAATAATATTAGAGTGAAAATTCATTACTTGCAAAAAGTGAAAAAGATATTTGAAATTATCTCTGGCAGGAAGGAGAAGATAAATCATGACCAAATTGGATTCAGAAATAATATTGTTGAATTGAGAAAAATATATATGCTTTCCTCATGCCTATTTATAGATTTAGGTTGTTTGTATACATGTATGCATGTAGTAACAATCTCCATGTATTTTACTCACTGTATAGTAAAATAGGATTTTATTTTATTTGCCTGAAAATCACCCATTTCAAGCTCTAAGTAGCACCTGCTTGTCCTAGTATTTGTGATGTAATAAAGTTATACTTTGTTATTTATACGCACAGTTAATTTTTGTAATACATACACATACACACTCATATATAATATACTTCTCCTCTCTCTTTCTTTCTTATAACAATACTGATCTTCAAAGCAGGAGAATATGGAATATAATGGTCCATACTATTATATTAGAATGTAATGGAATACTATTTGCCAGAAACCAGCATTGACAATCCTTTTTTATAGACTGTGCATTGTTCCTGGGCTGATGGAATAAGCAATAAATAATTATTTAAAAAGTGATATAACTGCCTTTCTATCATGCTGTAACATATAAATTATACAAAGGACTCATAACTTTCACTATCTAAGAAAAAAAATCCAGCTGACAAAACATATGCAGTAAAGTCACTGTCTTTAGGCACTTACCACATTTGGCTCAAATGAATTGCAGTGACTTCCTAAAACTTAGACCAAAGTTAAGTACATTTGCATAGATCAAACCACAAATCAGTTGTAGCCAAAATTGCTTCGGTTCAACGGCTGGCAGTATGCCCATATCTCAAGCTCCCCTTGGGTTAACCACTATAGAGAGCATCTAAGGTAATGAGTACTATTTCTAAAGTTTGCCTCCTCAGATCGGCTCAATGTTAGAAAACAACATGAATCAGGTTTGTGGAATGTGAGTAGAGCATTGTGGGGTAGATCCTTAACCGGTGAAACCACACAGAAATAGACAAAGATTGCATAAGGCAAATAAATACAGTAAGCTAGAAATAATCACATTTTCTCCTAGTGAAACCTTAAGAAGTAATATGTGATAATTTTTTAAAAAAATATGCTGTAAAATACAAGGATACAAATATGCATTTAGTCATTCTTTAATAAGGTGCTATTAAGACAGTGATAAATAATTTTAGTTCTGTTTCCTATGTTCTAATTTTTCATTAGTTACTTCATATCTAAGGTATTTATTAAATATATCACAAACTAGTCTCATAAACACTTTAGAGAGCTCTATTAATAATTCCTGTAACTTTTTGCCTGGTAGGCCAAAACTGTAAGAGTAGACAACTACCCATCTCTGTTTTATCTTTATCTGTTTCTATATCCCTAAGTATAAAATTTTAAATTAAAATTTAGACACTTGGGGGTGACAAATCACAACATAAAATTGTACAGGTCTCTTAATGAAAACATATGTGATAAAAGCAAAACTTTTAAATATATATGCTGCTATACCTCCTTCTACCTCCTAGGTCTTGCTGTAGACTTTTTACCCTCAAGACCTTAACTCTTTAACAAATGGATTTTCATTATTTAGTTAATCTATATTAAAATACTAAGAAGAATGAAGGAAAGCAACATTTCTACTCATAAGTAAAATCCTCTAAAAGTCACTGAGTAGAAAGGCACAGACCACTTTTTTACCACTTATGTTCTCACCAAAGTATAAATACTTGCCCCCAATAACCTGACAACCACTGTAAAACGTGGGATTTATGGATGAACAAACTTGGTTCCAGGAATGCCAGTAGGTACTTGAGACAGACCAGACCAAAATACAGCACAACACTAAGCAGGAAGTGCAGTAATAGTTGATGTGGGGAGGACAATTTGTGACATACTTTTAAGAAGGGTATGAAGTCACCAAGGAGTAGCATCCTGGTCCTAGAGCTCAGACTGCAATCCTAGCCATCAAAGATGTTGGTCTGATGTTGAAAGAATCAGAAGAATGTAAAAACAATAAATATATATATAACAGCAATCAGAAATCTCTGTACTTTGTTTGAAAATTGCTAATCCACTTATGTTCGTTCCTATAAAACAGCCTTGACTAGAAGATCTCTAAACTTCCTTCTAATTCATTGCTAGCATTATATTAAATAGGATAACGCTTTTGTACCAACTCACAGTTGACTGTTCTTGGATATAAAACAATGACTAAGCAATTTCAGTGACAACAATAATTTTTTTTTTTTTTTTTTTTTTTTTTTATTTCTAACTACTCATCTCTGTGTTACACAATCCTTTTTTTTTTTTTTTTTTTTTTTTTCTCCTCCCTCAAGGTTTAAGGGGGCAAATGGTCTTTGGTCATTAGTACTTAACTTCTCTTTCTTTCATTCACAAAGAGGTATTTCAACACTCAAGCCTTTGTCAGTACTTTGATGAATTGTGCTCTTAAATCTTCTGAAAACAAAAAGCAGACTGCAAGCTCTCACTTTTCCTGAGATTCACCTGGCCATGAGCTTTTTAAGTATCACTTCACAACTCCAACATAACCCAGGGCTGGCTATACCCTTCAGAACTCTGGTGGAAATGAAGCAGGAAGCCAAGTACCTTGGCCTTCAACAGCTTTCTGACTCTAGTTTTCAGCTTGGTGTTTATATACCTTCAACAATCCTAAGGGACCCATTTTCTCCTTAATAAACCTAGTCACCAACTTAAATCCTTGGCTAACAGCCCAGACACACACTTGCTCTGAAGGCCATCAGTAACAATATCCCAGAGCGGCTCCAAATGAAAATTAAAAATCTATAGCTTCTATGTGAGATGATAGATATGTTAATCTGTTTCACTATTGTAATCATCTTTTATTTTTATGTATAGCATAGCATCATGTTGTAAACCTCATATGTACAAAATAAAATTGATTGTTTAAAAAATCAGTAGTTATATGATATGTAATTGTCAGCTGTTCATAACATATCTAGCATATTAACCCTTATGGAAAATCACTGTGATGAAGTGGTGGTGAAGAGAATAGCAAAATTGGCTGTGAAACTCCTTTTAACCATAAAATTTGATTTATTTATCTTTTCAACACGGCAGCAAAAGTACAGTATCTCATTTTCATGTCCTTATGTTAGGACTTTTTAAAGCTAGAAATTCCTACTAATAGAGACCAGGTTTATATATATTTGATCGTATCATTAAAATTTCTCCTTATTTGGCATTTTAAAACCTAATTTAACCTTTCATTATCAAAGAAATACATTTTTAAGGTAATAACATATATCAAATAAGAGAAAATAAATATAAATAAAGTATTTGTAGAATATGTTCCCTCCTTTTTATTCTTTTATTAAAGGGAGGGTCGGGAACATGAGAAAAATCATTTAAGTACTAGGTTAAAAAGCTCCGACTGTTCTTAAAAACTTTTAGTAAATTAATTTTGAAATAATAGCTTTCTTTACCAAATTTACCTACAATTTTAGAACAGTTAATGGTCAAAACCCATTTAATATTCCTCCCTTACCATAGCAGCACCTACTTTTGTTTAACAAGTCAATAACTAAATGCATGTCAGGCACCATGCTAGGCACTGGGGATATCATGGTGACCAAAACCAGTCGGTTTGGGAACCCAGTTCCCATTCTCAAAAGGCTTACAGTCTAGTAGAGAAGACAGGTATTAATAGGTTTAACATAATTAAAACCTGAAGTGAGTATTCTGAGGCAAAGGAACCTGAAGGAGTTTGAATAAGGATTCCCTTCCTGTGTAGGATGAGTCAGAATTAACCAGAAAGAGGGAGAGTGGGTGAGAATGTGAACTAGAAGAAAATGCATGTTGCCTTAGAAAAGAGAAACATGGTGTATTTGAGGTAAAATGTGGCAATGTGGAGAATGGCATAAGTGAGACTAGGAAAATAAGCAAGAGTCATACCATGCAGAGCCATGTCAGTTATGGAAAGATTTGTCTTTGTACCAGAAGACAAATGGGAAGCTACTAAAGACCTTTCAACAGGGACATGAATACTGATAAGTTTGTATTTTTCCAAAATTAGTCTACTCCAACATGGAGAACAAGTTGAAGGGCATGTTCAGGAGATACGGGAAAAACAGTAAGTCATTGTCAAAAGCAAGACTGTGTTTGTGTTCATTAGAGAAGATGAATGGGGAAAGATGACATGCAAGTGGTTTTTGCCCTCAAGAAGGTGTTCCCTTTCAGTATTTACTTTTGGAATCCAGGTATATTAATGCAGAGAAGCTGGACTTGGGAGTTAGTATAGCCAAACCAAGTGCCCCAGATGACCTCAGAATTGAAAGCACACGGTGCAAGGGAGCTATGATGGAGACAGAACAACCAGGGGCAGTGGCTGTTAATGGAGGTGAGGTTGAGAAACTTTTGATGACAAAGACAGGACATCTTTCTGATGAGATTTTACCCTTACCCAATGCAGTTCAGTGACATCACTTATTTTACAGGGGAAAAATACAGGAAAAAGTAGAAAAAATATTTAATTATATATAATTATACATACATAAAAATATATATGTAATATATATGAGAGAGATATATATATATATTTTACTTAATTTCCTAAGTAAGGCAGAAGAGAAGTCCTTGAGGGGGGAGATGTATGTGTAATTACAGTATAGCACAAACTCAAACTGCTAAAGAAGACACGTTAATAATATGCTTGGCTAGATAAATACAAAAGATCCCTTGCCATATGTAAAACCATTTCTTTCCCACTTTTAAAACAGTGCCAAGGGGCACTGTGCATGTACATGACAAGCTGTTTCTAATGATCATCTCCTGCACAACATTTGCCTTGCCCAAAGCACTGTTTGGATTTTCACTTCTTTCAATTACAAGGGTTTAAATTCAAACATGCTATACTAATTTTGAACATTGAAGATTTACTATATTAAACAAATATGGATGACTAAGTTCTGAAAGCAAACATATGTGTTTGATGCAGCAAACCATAATAAAACTGGTAGGTGGGCTGTTGAGAATGTAGACCTACAGAACAGAAACCAGTAGTTCTTGAGTATTTGTTGTGAGCCACGCACTCTCACATTTACTATTTCACTTAACAGTCAATACTGGCCAGTGTGACAAGAATTATAACTTCAGTTTTGTAGGTTGATAAAATGGAGGTGCATCAAGTTGAAATAATTCTCTTAGAGAAACATAACTAGTAAGTGGCAATGCTAGAACTCAAATCCTAGTGTGTGTGGTTGAAAGACAAATTATTTTTATAACACCTAGCCTGCAAGAATGAACTACACTTGCTTAGATAATTCTTAGCCTGAGTAGGAACCAAGGCACTGACATTCCTATGGGTGTATGGAGGGATGTGTGTATGAGAGACAAAGACAGAAAGGCAGAGACGTTGACTGGCTGTGAAGGGAGGCTGCAGCAGGTGCAGAGGGAGAGTAAGAAAGGATAAAGGATGGAATGAGCATATCATTGCTTCTCTTCCTAACAAGATGGAGATGGAAAGAAGATAGAGCACATTAATCATTAACCAAAAAAAGTGGATTATGCAAATACTTACTTGAGTATGGCACCCCAAAATGAAATTTTTGTGTTTTTAAAAAACAAAATACAAAAAAAAAGTTATATCAGAAATGTTTTAGAGAACTAAGCATATTTTGGCCCAGAGAAGAAGACTCACTGGAGGGCATGGAATCTGTCTTCGCAACCAGGAACAAACATCTTATGGAAGATAATGGAACATATTATATCTAGTTTAAGGGAAGAACTTACACAAATGAGTGAAAACTGCAGGACAAGCTATGGCCTGAGACTAAGAAGTTCCATCTAGCAATAAGAAAATGTGGTAAGCTGACTCAAGAGATAATGAGTTTCCTAATGGAGGAATTCAAATAAGGCCCAAATAAGCTCAGGTCATAAATCTGTTTAAAGAGGATTCATGCATTTAAAATTGAGCAAGATGATTCCCCAAATCTCTTCTAACTCTCTGGTTCTTATTAATAAGATTTCATGACCTGGTTCAATTTCTGGCTCAGCCATAAACTTACAGTGTGGTCCTGATATATCATCTTGAATGTTATCCTGGAAGCTAGAAGTTAAGAGTCACAGAGAAATGTTCCCACATGTTGGTGGCCCCAGGCACTGTAGCAGTCCCATCAACATTACTTGGTTGCCCTGTGCCTCTGCCTCCTGTTTCCTCACCTACTAAGGGTAATATATATCCAGATCAAAGATATCCATATGGTTTAATTAGATGCAGTCTATAACACTCTTTCCAAAGGTACCATATCATTATCTGTTGGTGCAGTTTGCAAAAATATAAGAATCATGACTCATGTTGCTGAGTGTTGAAGCGACAAACTCTTGATAAACTGAATGTAAGGCTTTGTGTGCTTAAAGAAACACTAAACTGAAAAAATCCTCCATGAGACTTTTTAATTTTCTAAAAACTGAAATTAGCCTACTCGGAGAGATGCGAAAAAATTAATGATCAGATAAAACTGGCCCAAATTTTAGAATAATTCTATTGAGAATGGACTAGTCAACTACCAAGATGAAAGTTGAATTTTTCAAGAATCAAGTGCCACCCCACCATGGGAAAATACAATGAAAAAAGCAAAAATCTCATTCTCAAATTAGGGCTGAGGGACTGAGCAGGCTTAGGTAAGACATGCATGCAAATAACATGACATAAAATGTGATCTCTGTCATAAGGTAAGTATAAACCAGTTGCTGCAGCCAATTCTTAATTATTTTATGTAATAACTTCTTGTAGCACTTCATATGAGCTAGGCATTGTTCCAAGTGCTTTATATTTAATATAATCCTCATACCAACCTATGAGACAGGTACCATTATTGTCCCTATTTTGCAAATGCAGAAACTGAGGCAAAGGGATGTTAAGAAACTGCACATGGTCTTACGGCTAGTAAGTGGTAGAGAAGAGAGATTGAGCCCTGGTGATCTGTCTGCAGAGTCCATGCTCTTATTCTCTTTATTTTATTGCCTCTTCAATCTAGACAAGAAAGAGTAAACAATTCCTACTCCAAGGAGAAATGCCAAGAAATAAAATACTTTAGGAATAATGCATATATGAGATTTTACCTGGTAGAACAGAATCAAAATGGTAATATAGAGAAAGAGTAGCATAACAAAGGGATGATGAGAAGAATGTAAGGGGAAAGAGTATGTGAGAAATGGTGAGATCATTCCAGGCTGGCCAGAGATTCAGGGCCATGAATGGGAGTAGCAGGAAGAGACAAATCTAAAAAAGTATATTTTAAGTAGCGCTCATTGGTATGTTGTTGGAAGCTGAAATTTATATTTTAAGAATTGGGTAGACATCAGAAATGATTAATCAGGAGAGTGATAGGACAGAAGATGGAATTTGGAAAGCATCTTCTGGTGGTATATTATGTAGGACAAAATGACAGGGGTAGAAACTGAACAGAAACACCCCAGGAAAAAGGTCGTTGCAATTAATTTAATAAGGGACAGAAGGCCTGAATAAGTGAGGTGGAAATAAAGTCCAAAAGAAGACACAGCAAAGGTAATAAGTGACACAATTTGTACAAATTAAATGTGGGGGTGAGAGAAAGCTTTTGCTCTGTCAATTAGAGTCTGGGTGGCTGCATGGGTATGAAGTGTTCTCCTTAAAAATAAGGAAAACTTGGCAAGATGGAGAAGGTGTGGAAGAGGTGACAAGTTTTGACTGGGAGATACTGAGCTTAATGTAGCAGTGGAACACTCAAGAGAAAATGCCACTGGGCAACTGGAAATGTTAGTAAGGAACACGGCAGAGGGGATAGTGAGGAAAGACAGAAATTCAAGTCTTCAGTCCCTCTCATCCAGTGAGAACCAGGTAGCTCTTTTATTTTGAAAGTGGCGGCCTGGAGCCGTGGCTCACTCGGAGGCAGAGGCGGTGGATCACGAGGTCAGGAGATAGAGACCATCCTGGCTAACACGGTGAAACTCCATCTCTACTAAAAGATACAAAAAATTAGCCAGACGTGGTGGCGGGTACCTGTAGTCCTAGCTAGTCGGGAGGCAGAGCTTGCAGTGAGCCGAGATTGTGCCACTGCACTCCAGACTGGGAGAGAGAGCGAGACTCCGTCAAGAAAGAAAGAAAGAAAGAAAGAAAGACAGACAGACAGACAGACAGACAGACAGAAAGAAAGAAAGAAAGAAAGAAAGAAAGAAAGAAAGAAAGAGTGAGTCAAGAATTCGATCTTCTACTGTTTTCTTAGCTTTCTGCCATGATATTAGACAAACTCCACAATTTGTTTTCAATTCCTCTATTTATGAAACAAATGTATTCCCTATCTTTAAGTGTTTTCATGCAGAAAGAAATATGCAGCATTTAGATCATGGAATCACTCAGACCAAGCTAGCTTAAATCTTTGCTCCACTATCTCTTAATTAAGTTGCCATCCAAAGTTCTACTTTCTTTGTGTGAAAAATGGGTATTATTGCCATGATATGATTATGTAAAGTACTTGGTACCTAGTAGGTCCTTGACAAATGTAGCTATTTATTGGATATTTAATGCGATCCAGCCACTTTATTTGCTTAACCTACAACCCGATAAAGAAGATACTACTATTAGTCCTTTTTACAGATAAGAAAACTAAGTCTTAGAGAGGCAAGTAAACTTCCCAATATCTATTTCCAAATGTCATTTTAGGGAAAAATCAGTCTAGAAAAAGTATTCAGGATGGATTAGAGCTACTTTTATTGAAGGAATGTGGTTAAGTGTAGACAGTTATTTGTAGGGAGTCTTTTAATCAAAAGCTAATACTAGAGATTCCATTTTCTTAGGTGACAAATGTAGGCATTAATAGCTGATAAAATCAAATTCTACTCTGTAAGAAACTGAGACAAACCTACAGTTTATGATTCTTTGGACTAAATAATCATTTCTTTAGTAGTGTCTTGGGACTTTAACACAAACCAGCCTGCTAAATGTTTGATCATACTTGAAGTCATAATTCAATGATAGCTTTGGGTCATTTGGTAAGGAAATATTCTTCATAGCCCAGAACAAATTCCAGCATTTTGGATTCTTTGGACTCCTTGTGCAACAGTCTTAACTAAGGTGAAACCTGAGGAAGATCTGGGCCTTGATCTTTTAGAGGCTTGGCTTCACCATCACAGTGCTTTTGGAAAATGAAGCACAGCCCATTGATATATCCATTAAAAAAATTGCACCTCTGCACAACTAGAAGAGGCGAAGGGAAATCTCTCAAGAACTAACATGTGTTTTAGACCTAAGGGTGTTTGCTAACCAAATTATCATTTAAACTGCTATGGAGGCTATAAATTATAGTGTAGTGAACAAATATAAGAAAATGAAAAATAAGTTAAATGCCAGTGGTTACATCCTAGAATGGAGAAAGTATTATTGTTCTTTGTAATAACTTAGACTATTGAAATGGAAACAATTTTAAAACCCAGGTTTACTTTTCAACATGTTCGCACTCTATATAGTCATGAAATTAACTCAGAATTTTTAGAGAAAGTAGACTAGAAATTTATTTTCCAGTTTTCATGCAATACCATATTTTGTGTGTCCTCCTCTTACAATGATAGAAACTAGAAAAGTTATATGCAATTATTTTGCCTTTTAAAATGTGAAAATATATTTATAGCAAATGATATATTACTCACTCCAATGATAGATTACTCATGCACATTTTTTATTCTATTTTGAATGTGCCTTGACTGATTTAGTTTATTTTTCTTTTACTTTTTTTTAAGACAAAAGTATTTCTGGAACTATGTCATTTATATTATTTTCCTAAAGAAAATAAAATAATCTCTCAGGCAATTTTTTTTAAAACCTTACTCCTAACCATAAAAATCTAATTATAAAAGAAAAGGGACTGGATTAAATCTTCCCTAAGTCTCCTTCCAGCTCTATGATTTTATTAATCCATGACCTTTGGAAAAAACTAAAATGCCCAACACCGGGGGAATGGTCATAGTCTATTCCTATAATACGATGCATGCAGCATTGAAAAGAAAGCTTATTATATTACATGAGAAGGGTGGGATACAGAATGGTATATATTTACACACACAATTATAATTATCTGAATGTGTGAGTATACTTATATACACACACACATATACATACACAGCAGTATAATTACACCAACAATAAAAAGAACACTTTTTAAGAAAGATGTTACAAGATGATTTCAGTTTTGAGGGAATACAGGCAATTTTAATTAATGTCATTGTATTTTCAAAACTATATTAGTTGTCTTTAATGACCTTATAATATAACTAGTTATTTTTAAAATCCATTCTTTGTAACCTTTAGTAGAAGTTGATTTTTTTTCTAACCTAAGCAATTTTATTATTAATATGTTACTGATAAATACAGTATAATTAATTGAATGCTGGACTGGAATCAGCCAATCATGTACAGTTTAGTATCTGTAGAGTAATATCACTGTTTTCCAGCTTCATTCTTTCAGGAAAACAGAAACAATGTCACCTTCAAGCGTCCTCAAACTCTCCCACACCAAACAGCAAATATTGCCTAATAATGTTACAAAAATGGGCCTGACTGCAATATGTATTCTTCATTAAGTAGTATAATTTGAATAAATCTAAATTATTTCATTGACATTACTTTAATCACATGTAGAGATTTTTATCAAACTAATTCAAGAGTTGGAAATAGATGGTTGTGAGTTCCTAATATAATCGATATTGTTTTCAAAGTACCTGTGCTAATTCCTCCAAAAAAAAGACTAACATTGAAACTATGTCCACAAGGACAAGCTAATTTTTCTTTATACTAAGATATAATCATCTATTTTAGTGAACCATTTCAATCATTCAAAGCATTTGGGATGGCATAGAGCACAGTCTGAAATTTTGGACTTGTTACTGCAAACAGATCTGTTCATGAAGAAAAATAATACAGTAATACAGCTAATTTTCCCCAGTCATCCATTAGTCATTCCTAAACTCTGTGATCTGAACACCTGTAACATTTGTCATGTTTATAATTAGATGTCTCAGAATGAGGGAGATGTCTGTATGTCAAAAACTATATAAACCACTCTAAATCTAGCGACTGAGAGCTAGTTTAAAAGGCAATCCCTACACCAACAATTTCCCTTACTTCGCTGAATCTACAGTCTCTAATTTGACTCAGGCAAATAATAGTATTTTACCAACATTCAAACTTTCAACAAAGAGGCATCTACAAAGATAAAAAAGAAAATGGGACTAGACAACTACCATAGATTATTTCAATGATTTCTTTTAGAAACAGTTAAAATGTTATAACTCAGGTTTTACCCTTTTATCCTGGGCAATTTAGGTTAGATTCCAGTTTCCTCATATGTGAAATATGGGCAGTGAATTTCAGTGCATACATTTTTATGATTTATCTTTGTAAATGTATTATGATTATATCTCATTGGTATATATAAGAATTATAATTACTAACTAACAAGCATGCCTTGATTTCAACTTTTACAAATTCACAAGGAAAGAATATGTTGAAAGCTGCTTCCTCCCCAGAGAGAGAGACCAAAAAAAGAAGAAAAACATTCTCAGGCCTCTAGCGGCAGAAGTCAGACCTTACCTAAAAGCAGACCAGAAAGCACTGCAGGGACACTTCTCCAAAGGAACACTTTCGTGAGACAAGTTAAGAAATGGTAAGAAGTTGACTTTTATAGTTTTGTATGAAATAAAACAAATTAGAAATAGCATGAGTTATCAGAACAAATTTTAAAAGACCATATTATTAATTAAAGAACAAATATGAGGTGGTTAGAGCAAGCTTATAATTGTAGAATGATACTGTAAGGACTCAGTATAGAAACAATTTTTGCCATTTTTTCCTCCATCTCTTCCTGCCTTTTCTCATCTCAACATTTAACAAATAACCACCTGAGATAGATTCTGAGGATCCATAAATAAAAGACACACTCATGTCTTCAAGTTGTTCATGCATATGCGTGTGCACGTATTTGTGTGTACGTGTGTGTGTGTGTACATTTGCTGGGAGTTGACAGAAGAGCAGGCATACAAACAGATAATTACACAAAAATCCCTTTTCATTTAAAGAGGTTGGGCTCCCAAAAGCCACTATTATAAGATTATTTACAACTGAAAATCTTAAAACTAAGTGGAGAACATTATAATTTAAATGATGTCTTTGCAATATATTTATTTACTAAACCCAAGCAATCAAAAACATAACTCTAACCAAATACTAAATCAATTATATCCTATGCATCTTAGTCATAATTAGATTAGTTTAATAGCTAATTACTGCTACCATAATAGCAATAATTGGTAAAAGATTTGTGGAAGAGAACATCCAAAGTAAAAGCATGGCGTGGTCTTCTAATTGGTCAATGCTTTTCAGTTGCATGATTAGAGACTGACTTTTTTTTTTGTCTCTTGGATCCCAGCTCCTAGGCTCTACTGAGCTCTCAGAGATACAAAGTAGTGTGCATGCCTGAAAAGGTTTGTGGTTGCCTATAAATAACCTAATTGGAATAACTAAGTATTTTTCAAACCTCTGGTCCAATATTTTTAGGTCCATGGCATTAAGTCTTCTTGTGATAAATCCATGACAAAGTCACTGTCCTTTTTACACATGGCTCACTTTTCAAGGATACCACTGGAGTGCAGTTCTGAAACCTGTTTTTACCTCCTTTATTTTTCCTGATCTTGCCCGATAAGGCCTAATTGAAAAGTCCAACCATCTGCCATCCATTTTATTTCTCTTTTTCATATTCAAACACCAATTTCCCCTTTTCTCCCAACATTTATTCTCAAAAAGAAAACTGGAACAAAATGTCTCATAGTTGTCAAAAATTGAATTGAAATAACACTAATATATTTTACCAGATTTTTTTATAAAGCAGCTCAAGGTAGGAGAGGAATTAAAATACAGTTTTGATACATGTGATGACTCATAAAATAAGCATGAGGTACTACTGAGACCCTTAGACGCTAAAGGCACCTAAACCAGAGAGTAAAGGCCCGGGAAAGTTTTCTGCCAGATTATATCTGGATTAAATTTCATGGATTAGAAAAAAATCAGAAGAAAAAGGGAAATTCAGAGGAATATCATGTGTAAGAGTACTGAGATGAATGAGAATACAACAGACCAGAAGAGTGGCAAAAGAAGAGGCTGAAATATTGGAAGATTAGAGATAAAAGAAACAAACAACAAAAACAATTAATTCATCCCAACACTTTAGAAAGCCGAGGCGGGTGGATCACCTGAGGTTAGGGGTTCAAGACTAGCCTGACCAACATGGAGAAACCCCATCTCTACTAAAAATACAAAAATTAGCCAGACGTGGTGGCGCATGCCTATAATCCCAGCTATTCAGGAGGCTGAGGCAGGAGAATCACTTGAACCCAGGAGGCAGAGGTTGCGGTGAGCTGAGATTGCGCCATTGCACTCTAGTCTGGGCAACAAGAGTGAAACTCCATCCCAAAAAAAGAAAAAAAAAAAAAGAATCTATTAAACTACAAATTTTAAACAGGAATTATTTAAAGCCACGCTATGCAGTCAAACTT
Source organism: Papio anubis (assembly GCF_008728515.1). Taxonomy (NCBI): domain Eukaryota; kingdom Metazoa; phylum Chordata; class Mammalia; order Primates; family Cercopithecidae; genus Papio; species Papio anubis. The sequence goes on along the minus strand of NC_044985.1, from coordinate 93,271,266 downwards.
TCTGCAATGATCCAATATAAAATTATGTGAAACCATACTGTCTAGCATGGTTACCACTAGCCACATGTGTCTCTGGAGCACTTGAAATGAATGCAGCGCAATTGAGTAACTAAATTTCAAATTTCATTACATTTATTTAACTCAAATGCAAATGGTCATGTAGTTAATTTTGGAGAGCACAGATTTTTAAACAAATGCTTTGTTTTTAATTTGAACCACTGTGAATAGTTTTATGATAGTAATAATTAAGTTTACTTAATAATCAGGATTTCTGGAGTATTTAATGAGATTTTTATTTTTACTTTTCAGTGAAACAAGTTAATATCTTCAAAGTTCCCATTTTTTGGCTGGGCACAGTGGCTTACTACTATAATCCCAGCCCTTTGGGAGGCTGAAGTAGGTGGATCACTTGAGGCCAGGAGTTCAAGACCAACCTGGCCAACATGATGAAGACCTGTCTCTACAAAAAATACTAAAATTAGCTGGGTGTGGTGGCACGCACCTGTAAATTAGCTGGGTGTGGTGGTGTGTGCCTGTAATCCCAGCTACTCAGGAGGCTGAGGCAGGAGAATCACTTGACCCCGGGAGGCAGAGGTTGCAGTGAGCCAAGATCATGCCACTGTACTCCAGCCTGGGAGACAGAGTGAGACTCTGTCTCAAAAAAACAACAAAGAAGTTTCCATTTTTAAATTACCCACAAAGTAAGATTCTACTTACCACAAACAGAAGAAAGAGAAAATTTGTTATAAATTAGTTAAAAGATGAAAAAAGAGAGTAAAAAGAGAGAAAAAATTAAAGAGAAAGGAAGGAAGGGCAGGGAAGGGGAGGGGAGGGGAGGGGAAGGGAGGGGATGGGGAGGGGGGGGAGGGAGGGAAAGAGAAGGGCAGGAAGGAAAGAAAAGCAAAGGAAAGGGAAAGGGAAAGGGAAAGGGAAGATCATTTTTCCTAGTTCTCCCATATCCCAATTACTAAGGGATTTTTTTCTCTTTCAGCTCTAAGGCACCTGAGTCACTAAATTTATTGCACTGCAATGATTTTCTAGGGCCAGTGTCTACCTTATGAAACCAATATCCATGCCCCAAATAACAAGTTTGTTCTTTTTAAAACCACCTATGTTGTTTTCCTCTGAATAGGCATAGCTGACATAGACCGCCATTGTAAACACGGTTAGTCAGATATTAGTAATCTTCATACATTATGACAGCCAATTTCTTCATCTATTTTATATACTTCTTACTTCATGAAAATGATAATTCCAGAATTTATTGAGGAAACTATGTCCACATGCACACACACAATGAAGTGTCACATTTGTACTCACATTAAAATAGGTTTGTAAAAACTGAATTATAATTTCTAAACAGAATAATTTATGTGCTGAGTTGAAAAATTTTACTCCACTTAGTTGAATCTCCAAGTATTTGTTTTGTAAAGGAGGTTGGACTCATAGAATATCAGTTAATCTAGCAATAGGCCTTATTTGCTCATCAGAGGTTGTGGTTGATGGTCAAGAAAGACAAGGAAAGGGGCTAAGAGTTGGAGAGACTCTCCATGGTCCTGGGAGGGTTTCAAGTACTAAGAGTAGAAGCTCCATGGAATAGTCAAACATGATGGGTCCAAGACCTACAGGACATCTAGCACAGTCCTGCAGGCATGAGGACTAGGGCCTGCAATTCCCAAACTGCTACTAATCAAAAAAACGCATGGTGGCCTGGTAGGCAGTGCACATCAGAGAGATTTGCCAATGAATCTCAGTAATGTGATTGTTCTCTAAGGCAGTAGAAAAGCACCTCAGATGGAAGAGTCCTGGGAGTTTCATAGAGTGCTAGAATAGAAATCAGGACAAAAGAATTACAGTAGAAACCCACATATGAGAGCTAGACACCAAGATCTGAATCTGCCTGGAGGGCAGAACAGGATGATGCACTGCTGAGACAGACTTGTGAGTTGTGTTCCTGGATCTTTAACTTTAGGCCAGGCTTCGTCTTGAATATTAGGAAAGGGGTAGATTTTAAGGGAGCATCTAGTGGTCCCAGTTATGGAGAAAAAGTGAGTTCCAGAGGAAAATAATAATAATGATGATAGCTAGCACTGGACGAGCACTTAGGATGTGCCAGGCACTGTTCTAGGACTTTCCATGTCTCACTTCATTGACTCACTACTCAACCTCAAAACTATATGATTGGTATTATCTCCATTTTATAGATAAGAAAACAGAGTCATGAGATGTTAAATACCCAAGGTTAGAGCTAATAAAGAGTGGAGCCATAATTTAAACACAAACAGTTGGACTGCATAACTCATTCTCTTAACTAGTACCCCATATATACTGGGCATGAAAGGGCCAGAATACTAGGGAAAAAATTAAAATGTCTTACAGAGGTAAAATGAATTTCACAAATAGCAATAGCTTGATCTATATGTCCCTATCATTCAACTTTGTTCGATGATTATTTGTCAGATAACATTACCTTTCTAAGCACTTTACATGTATTAAAAATCATACAATCTTCTCAACAGCCCTATGAGCTACATATATGTATCATCTCTGCTTGACATATGAAAAGACTATGGTATAGAGAGCTTAGAGCACTTACACAAAGTTACTCCAGAACATATGCTCTTAACCAGTATCCTTCACTGCTTCTCAGGCAGGTGGAGGGAGCACTGTATGCCTCAAACACCTCTATGGGACTTCTGATGGGCAGGAGGCAGCCTGTGTGATTCAGGTTTGGAAATACTGAGCTCTACCCATATGAATTATTATTGTGATTAGAGGTAAACAACACAGATGCTGGAGAAAATCCAAAATATCTTAACTTTTCCTAAACTCCCAGTTGCTTTATTATTCAAATACAGTGACCATCCCCTTTAGCCAATTTCAACTATTTCTCAATGGGCAGCCTGACCTCTTACTGTGAATGAGTTCTAGTTACTTAATTACTTTGCATGGACCATATTTTGGTTGGCGTTAATCTCAGTTTTCCCATTTCCTTTGCTCTCGATATTATTTCTACCTCCATGTCCCTATCCCTAGAACAGTTCCTTTCTGAAAAGTTTTAGTTACAGAGGGTATAGTTGGAATGCAACCACTCATACAATAGTAGTATAACTATCCAGTCTTTGAGTTGTTAGGAAGGAAGTAATTTCCCTCCAGACCCTCTGTGTTGCTTCCTCTGGGTAATTTACGTTCTTCTGTGACTCCAAACAGTGTGATGAAGACTTTACTAACAGGTGGTTTCTCACTGGGGAACCTCCTGTTCTGGGAGTCTAGCCAAGCCTTTTACAATGATTCTACTTTATTAAATGGGATTTCTGGCATTTTAGCAGCAGAGAGTTCTGCCAAAGTGAAAAAAAAAATTACCTACTTATTTGTATTATTATCCCAATGCTCAGGACACACTAATAATCAATACTGAAAACATAGTGCAGCCTTTTAAAATTTAACAAAAAAAAAATTTGGCAGTCCCAATAAAATCAAGATAAAAACACACCGTGGAGATATCTTCCTTTAGAGCTGCAGTTCATTTGAGTGGTTGAGAAGGGCAGTAGCATATTGTGGCCCATGGTTTGTGGTTCACTTTGGACCATCCTAACTTAAGAAGAAAAGGCCAGCACTTTGGGAGGCCGAGACAGGCGGATCACGAGGTCAGGAGATCGAGACCATCCTGGCTAACATGGTGAAACCCTGTCTCTACTAAAAAATACAAAAAACTAGCCGGGCGAGGTGACGGGCGCCTGTAGTCCCAGCTACTCGGGAGGCTGAGGCAGGAGAATGGCGTGAACCCGGGAGGCGGAGCTTGCAGTGAGCTGAGATCCGGCCACTGCACTCCAGCCTGGGCGGCAGAGCGAGACTCCATCTCAAAAAAAAAAAAAAAAAAAAAAAGAAGGAAAGGCAAAGATGGCAATGAAACTCAGGTATCTACACTAATAGGACACAACTTGGGCTAATTCCCCATCTCCATGTCCCTACCTCTAGAACACTTCTAAGGTATCCTCCCATTTTCAGAGAACTTTCATGTGATGCATAGAGTTTAGTCATTCCAACAATCCTATGAAGTACATATAGTGGATATCCCTGTCCTCTTTTAATGGATGAGGAATATGATGCTCAGAGAGAATAAGCTACATATTCAGGTCACAGAACTCATAAGAGTTGCAGTCCAGAGCTTCATTATATGACCACCAATTGAATATTCTTTCTACTATACCAAAGTATCCCATTCACTCAAAAAATCTAAACTGAATGAACTTCCTTAGGCCTCCATTTTTGTACTGTATCATTCCTGCTTCCAAAAATGGGCAATAACATAGGATGCAATTGTGCATGTATGCAGTCATTTTCTAGCGGCTAGTTCACTGCTCCCCAGATAAGATACATAGGTCAACAGGTACCTCTCCAGACTAGGTGGTAGGTAATTTAGGAAGATTTTGCCAGACTCAGTGAAGTGCAGAAAAGACGAGCCAATACCCATGCGAAAGCTCATCTGGGTAGCTGCCATAGCCAAACCATTCATGCCCTTCACGATTCTTAATATCTTCATCTGTAAAACGAAGAAAGGAATAACTACCACCTCAAAACAGGTTGTAATGTTCAATGAAATAATGGTATTGAAACACATTTTATACAGTAAAACACTAACTAAATATTAACTGTGACTAAAATGATTACCTGTAAGTGGAATGGGGTTCTCCTTAAAGTGATCCACCTGATTTCTTTTCATCTGTGCGTGTGTGTGTGTGTGTGTGTACATGTGTGTATGTTGGAAGAAGTGGGCCACCAATTTACTTCCCTAAGATTCCTACAATGACAATAATTTATCTATAACAAAGACTATGACACAAAGATGAAGATTGTTCTTTATCCCAACTTCCAATTTTTGAATGTGACTTATGTGGAGTTTGCAGTTTATAACATGCTATTGTGAGCTAAGTGTTTCATATGAGGAAGGCACATTGCTTCATAGGCTAATGTCTGACCTAAGGAAATAAACAGGTAACTTGCTAAGGAAATAAACAGGTAACTTGTGGCCTCTACTTGTTAACATGTGATCACAGTGAACAACAATGACCACAACACTTCCTCTTTGAGGGATCAAGGAAAAGTGCAATAAACAGAACAGAGAAAGTAGAGCTACTCCTAGTCTGTCACTGGCTCTTTTCTTCCTCCCTTCCACATGGCCTATATGTCTCGGTATCTTTGCAGGCTTTCCCTAATCACAGACACAGACCCAGTTTGCAGCCTTTGTGCTTCCACCATTCTTTCTCATATTTAACATATATTCACTAGGACCCACACTGGTTTCAGAGCTACAAGCCTGAGTAGTAAAATGATGGTTTTTCATTATACCACAAGTGAGGTACATCACCTTAAACTGGTTGCTTCATTCCCTGGGCCTCAGTTCCCCCATTAGTAAAATGAAGGTCTAGAACAGTGACATCTAAAGTTCCCCCCAAGACCTGATATTTTTAATACTATAAGCAGAAAACCAATCCTCTTGGTTTGAGATTACAACTGCTAAGGATGCACTGGAAGATCTTATGAATCCTTTCAGATTCTTGAAACTGAGAGGATTCACCATTTAGCACCTTGGATATACCTTACTACATAATAAAGTTCATTTAAAAAATTACTCGAGGCCGGGCGCGGTGGCTCACGCCTGTAATCCCAGCACTTTGGGAGGCCGAGGCGGGCGGATCACGAGGTCAGGAGATCGAGACCATCCTGGCTAACATGGTGAAACCCCGTCTCTACTAAAAATGCAAAAAATTAGCCGGGCGAGGCGGCGGGCGCCTGTAGTCCCAGCTACTCGGGAGGCTGAGGCAGGAGAATGGCGTGAACCCGGGAGGCGGAGCTTGCAGTGAGCCGAGATCGCGCCACTGCACTCCAGCCTGGGCGACTAAGCGAGACTCTGTCTCAAAAAAAAAAAAAAAAAAAAAAAAATTACTCGAAGGCACAAGTGTGACAAGATGCCAGGGAGTATGAGTGATAGTCACTTCTTTTTATGTTGCTTTAGATCAAAGACGCAGAGGTTTTGACCTTGGGTCCTAAGCAGTTGTCAATAAAACTGGGGTACATTCTGAGGATTACATGAAATAGTGTAGATATCATGCTTAATAATATGCCTGGCACTTAGAAAATCCAAAAAACCATTCACGGTAACGGTGGTAGTAGTAGTGGTAGAATGGTAGTACTCGCAAAATGGGGAAAGGATTCCCTACTTAATAAATGGTGCTGGGAAAATTGGCTAGCCATAAGTAGAAAGCTGAAACTGGATCCTTTCCTTACTCCTTATATGAAAATTAATTCAAGATGGATTAGAGACTTAAATGTTAGACCTAATACCATAAAAATCCTAGAGGAAAACCTAGGTAGTACCATTCAGGACATAGGCATGGGCAAAGACTTCATGTCTAAAACACCAAAAGCAACGGCAGCAAAAGCCAAAATTGACAAATGGGATCTCATTAAACTAAAGAGCTTCTGCACAGCAAAAGAAACTACCATCAGAGTGAACAGGCAACCTACAGAATGGGAGAAAATTTTTGCAATCTACTCATCTGACAAAGGGCTAATATCCAGAACCTACAAAGAACTCAAACAAATTTACAAGAAAAAAACAAACAGCCCCATCAAAAAGTGGGCAAAGGATATGAACAGACATTTCTCAAAAGAAGACATTCATACAGCCAACAGACACATGAAAAAATGCTCATCATCACTGGCCATCAGAGAAATGCAAATCAAAACCACAATGAGATACCATCTCACACCAGTTAGAATGGCGATCATTAAAAAGTCAGGAAACAACAGGTGCTGGAGAGGATGTGGAGAAATAGGAACACTTTTACACTGTTGGTGGGATTGTAAACTAGTTCAACCATTATGGAAAACAGTATGGCGATTCCTCAAGGATCTAGAACTAGATGTACCATATGACCCAGCCATCCCATTACTGGGTATATACCCAAAGGATTATAAATCATGCTGCTATAAAGACACATGCACACGTATGTTTATTGTGGCACTATTCACAATAGCAAAGACTTGGAATCAACCCAAATGTCCATCAGTGACAGACTGGATTAAGAAAATGTGGCACATATACACCATGGAATACTATGCAGCCATAAAAAAGGATGAGTTTGTGTCCTTTGTAGGGACATGGATGCAGCTGGAAACCATCATTCTTAGCAAACTATCACAAGAACAGAAAACCAAACACCGCATGTTCTCACTCATAGGTGGGAACTAAACAATGAGATCACTTGGACTCGGGAAGGGGAACATCACACACTGGGGCCTATCATGGGGAGGGGGGAGGGGGGAGGGGGGGATTGCATTGGGAGTTATACCTGATGTAAATGACGAGTTGATGGGTGCTGACGAGTTGATGGCTGCAGCACAGCAACATGGCACAAGTATACATATGTAACAAACCTGCACGTTATGTACATGTACCCTAGAACTTAAAGTATAATAATAAAAAAAAAAAAAAAAAAAAAAAGAATGGTAGTACTTGCAAGGATAATGTGGGTCAGTAAGGTGTAGAGCCAAGTGAATAATTAATACCTTAAGAATGAGAATCCAGTTATTCTAAATCACCACAAGCAAGACATCCATTCCTCAGGACCAGGATTACAAGCTGGATTTTTAAAACATTACTAGAAACTTTAAAAAATATATTTCTATGTCAGAGACATCCAGCTCTACGTATATTAAGAATATGAAGCTGTGATTTTTATTAATGCTCTGCATTTTATACAAGTACTTCATGCTAATAATTTTTGAACTGTGTTAGGAAATCTTCCTAAAGATGCATCCATATTTTGAACATTTGAGGATCATTACAAGGAATGATAAATATGAAACAATAGTACACTTTCACCTTTCACTCTGGTTATCATGGGTAGAGGCCAGCTTTGACATAACAGCACAGAGCTGGAACAATTTCAGAGATGAAACCACTTGTTAATCTATTATATTTAATGTGCCTTTAAAATGTGATTGTTCATAAAGACAAAATAAGATCAAAAAATAAAATTCTAACTTTACTACTTACTATCTGTGTGACCTTGGATAGATTATCCATCATCTCCTCATGTCAGTTTCTTCATTTGTAAAATAAGGTTGATAATGGTACCTACTTAATAAGATTGTTATGAGGAAAACACTAGGGACTAAATTATGTCCCCACAAGGTTTATATGTTGGAGACCTAACCCCCATTGTGATGGTATTTGGAGATGGGGCCTTTGGGAGGTAATTAGGTTTAGATGAGGTTAATGGGGGTGAGGTCCTCATGATGTGATTAGAGCCCTTATAAGAAGAGACCAGAGAGCTTGCTCTTCCCCTTTCTCCACCATGTGGAGACACAGCAAGAAGATGGCTGTCTGCAGTCCAGGAAGACAGCATTTACCAGGAACTGAATCTGCTGGCACCTTGTTATTGGACTTTCTAGACTCCAGAACTGTGAGAAATAAATGTCTGTTGTTTAAGACATACAATCTATGGTATTTTGTTATGGCAGCTGAAGCCGACTAAGACAGAGTAAATTATTACACACACACAGACACACACGGAAGAGTGCAATGCACATGTTTAACCCTTAGTCTAGTACACAAATATTTGTTATCATATATTTACATAATAATGCAACTACATATGATTATGTATTCTATATTTTAAAAGACTCTTTTAGTTTCCTATGCAATGGAATTTATTAAGATATTCAGTATTCAGGACAGGCGCAGTGGCTCATGCCTGTAATCCCAGCACTTTGAGAGGCTGAGGCGGGTGGATTACTTGAGGTCAGGAGTTCGTGACCAGCCTGGTCAACATGGTGAAACCCCGTCTCTACTAAAAAATACAAAAACTAGCCAGGCATGATGGTGGGTGCCTGTAATCCCAGCTACTGGGGAGGTTGAGGGAGGGAGAATTGCTTGAACTCGGGAGGCAGAGGTTGCCATGAGCAGAGATTGTGCCACTGCACTCCAGCCTGGGTGACAGAGAGAGATTTCATCTCTCTCTTTATATATTCAGTATTCAGTGAATACATTGATGATTTCCTAACATATTAGCTTTGGTTGAACAATCCTGCCTTACACCAGAAAGAAGAATATAAGATTCCTTTTTTCTTATTTTAGAATTGAACTTTTTCACTCACTCCTGGGCTGAGCTAACTGCATTAAAATTTGTCCTCTATTTTTTTTCAGTCCAGTAGAAAGATTATCGTATAGTGCCATCTGTGTACCCTAATCATGTCCATATTAAGATAGCTCATGTGAGAAATATCACTTTTCCTGACATGATACTCCATCTATGTAAAGAAAGAATAGGGACTCCTTCGTTTTAAAAAAATAATTTATCAATAAAAAAATTCTAAACAAGAATTTAGAATTCTAAATAAGAGAATATTATGTAATCTTTTTATTTGGAAGGATAAAATGGGCACATATAAATGCTTGGGATGATGTAGGCTTTAATTTTCAGAAAAAATATAAACAGTAACAGTCATAGGTATATATATATATGTGTGTGTGTGTAATCTTAATCCTCTTCCAGCCCTTTTAAGTTGTTATGTTGCATCGTTGTGTATTAAAACTGTACATTCCAATCTTAAAGTACTTTGATATTAAGTGGGTAGAATCTGATATTTTATTTCTTAAGTGGGGAAAAAAGCTTTCTTTTTAACACATGAAATTCAACTTACGTAGGAATGAATTTGCCAGGCAAAACGCCAAACTATTACTATCACGGCCAGTTTGTCATTAATTTCTTAAACAAAGAAAATACAAGATAGATGATGGCTGATTATGCACCATTAAAGCAGAGAAATATCCAGGGGTTCAGATAGCTCGTCAAAGGAACAACAACATCTCTACAATTATTTTGTCATTCTGAGATGGAATAACAGGGTATTAATCACAAAGACCATAAGGCACACTTCCACTCTGTATGAATTATGTTTTCATATAAGCCACAGAAATCACTTTTTGGCTACCCTACATTTAAAATATAGACATGCAGGAGAAAACAGAAAGAGAAAGAAATACAATTGCAGGACTGAAATATAAGAACTTTGAGCCAAAACTAAAGATTAAGGCTAAATAGTTCCAATTTCTTTTACAATGAAGAATAAAAAAATTGATAGGTATAAATTATTTATATATATAAAAGATCAATAGTGTTATAGAAACAACTGTGACAAACTAAGTGTGTCCCTTTAATTGTTAAATAAAAGAATGCTGTAAGATTGCAGCAAAGGTGTTAAGTTAAGAATTTACAAACAGTCCCCTCTGCTTCTCTCCATGTTTAAGGTTGCATAAAGAACCGTCGGCTGGTACTGAGGTATGTATGCAGGCTAAAAACTGAAGGGAAGAGAAGCATTATAAGAGATGGGACTGTATACTAGAGGTATCAAATATATTGCTATCCAGAGTACTAAAAGGTGGATCCATCCTTTAATATGGTTTTATTCTAATACAATTGATGAAGTTTCATTCAAAAAATGCACTTCGTTAGCACTGTCATTATCAGAGGCAAAAAGAAAATGGGATGCCTAGGGATATCATATGCCTCAGGATACCTTAAAGGGGTACTAAAATGCCATGATGATTTTTTTCTAGGTATGTGAAAAAATGCAAAATGTATTCAGAGATGTTTTGATGAAAGGAACTGATCTATATTTAACAGGAAAGAGGAGAGTTTCTGATAGAATGTCTTTCTAGAGAGACGGACCTGCCAGGGGACTGGATGAAAGTGGGTTTTACATCCTTGAAGGAGCTGCTGAAACCAAATAGCTCCTAGAAATAGGTCTTTAGTATTTGCATATAGGTCAATGCTCTCCCTTAGTCTGTCTACTTGTAGAGATCACAGATGCATCTCCAAAGGAGAAAAATACCTAGACTGTCACTTCATACCCTTTCACACTCCTAACCTCAAAGAAATGATATGGTTTACTCTCAAGGCTAGACTTGCAAACAGCCTATTTCAATTTCAAGGTGTTCTTTTGGGTCCTCAATTAGTTCTACATGAACTTGGTGCTTTCTAAAATTGCATTAACAATCAATACAATCTTTTTATCTAAAAGAGAGAAAGTTGAAAAACAGAGTTCTAGGCTGATGTATGCCTCTCTAAAATTCATCGATTTTAAAATATTGTGTGGTCAGTAACAAGGGTAACTGGTGACCAATATCAGGTTCTTTGTGAGAGTAGAGAGAGGATTAGGTTGCAAGAAAAAAGCTGGCACCTAAAGATAAAGTCTTTACTGAGTCCCCCAAAATGGAGCTTAGAATTTCAAAAGAAAAAACAATGCTGCAGACAGAGCTATTTTTAGCCTTCTACAGCTGTGCTTATATACACCCAGCAGCAAGTCTGCTGAATATCTGTATTAAACACTAAAGCTCTGTTTAGTATATGTATGTGTCAGGCTCCAATTAGAAAAGTGTGCTTTTGATGAAGGGATCCCTTATAAAGAGCTACGGATAAGGTTACAGAAACCAAAGAGGGAAGTTGCAACAGCCAAGGGCTAGAAAAGTAGAAAACTGTTACCATCTCGGAGCCATGGGAGCAAGGGGAGGGAACAATGTAAACAGACCCCACCAGAGCTACTGCCAGGAAAGGGGGCCTGAACTACTTACCCGGGAGACACTGACACTGTAGGAATCTTAGCAGCAGCGCTTGGAGGGGAGGGGGAAATAAAGAGCTGGTCTTGCTCCTTTCTCACCTGCTGATCACCTATTCTTGTTCCCCATTGTCTGAATCCAACAGGAAGCCAGAGGAGTAGCAGCCTGATGGGCAGACACTTAGGGTCACACTCACCCCCTCACCAGTGTAGAGAAGGTGGAGAGTGGATGGGTGTGATGAGTAAATGAAGATTATCTTTTATACATTTTTCCCTAAACATGGTCCAACTTCATTTTATAGAACCTCTAGGTGTATCTTAACTAGGTGTATCTTAGATCAGTATCAGAGGATAAATAACTCAATTGTTCAGATTCAATGTATGTGGATTTGGATTATATTCCTCAGGTTACCAGGCCAGCAGATAATGTCTTCACATACCCAGCAGAAGAAATAAGGAATAAAACTCAAACTTGCTAATGGTTTGGGAAAAGAAAAGAAACAAAAACAAATTATTTCATAACTTACAAATACAATTATTATAGAATTAGAAATTCTAATAATTATATAATTCTAATAATTACAATTCTGCAGTAGCTTACAGTTTGTAATCCCATTCTTTTTTGATATTATATACTATACTGCCCATTTTAATAAGCTAGACTGAGGTGATTTCTATTTTTCTCTGATTTATTAAATATACGTAATGAATCAAAAAAGTCATAGAGAAGTCAGACTTTCCAATGAGCTACAGTCCTTAATCACATAGCATTTTGAGCATTAACTTTTTACAAGATACTCTTGGATGATATAGAAGATACTGAAGAAGTATAAGACATGAACCCCATCTTCATTACAGACATTCTGAGGGGCATATAAATATACTTGAACAAAAGCAAATAATGAAGAGTTTTAGATATTCAAGTACTAAGTGATGCAGTAAAAATATGTGATTTATATTGAAGTGTAGGAAGCAGATATTAGAAATTATATTTATCATTTTTTTCCTAAGGAGAACAACTGAAATGAAATGTTACAAATCTGTAAATTGACACTGGAGACTTCACTTGGCCTATAAGTCAAAAGCCACTTGTTACTGAGGCCAAGAGATGACTGGATGGTTCCTAATAAAGGGAGTAAGAAAAAGTTCCTCTTGTTCATTGCTCTTGGTTTATTACATGAGTGACAGTTTATGTGTGCCTTGGCCAGTGGATATGAGGTTTTTATTTAAATAATCTATTAAAAAAAGGAAAAGTTGGCTGTGCATGGTGGCTCACGCCTATTAATCCCAGCACTTTGGGAGGCTGAGGCCGGTGGATCACTTGAGGTTGGGAGTTCAAGAACATCCTGGCCAACATGATGAAACCCCATCTCTACTAAAAATACAAAAAATTAGCTGGGCGTGGTGGTACATGCCTGTAGTCCCAGCTACTCAGGAGACTGAGGCAGGAGAATCACCCGAACCTGGGAGGCGGAGGTTGCAGTGACGTCAGATTGCGCCACTGCACTCCGGCCTGGGCTACAAGAGTGAAACTTTGTCTTAGATAAATAAATAAAATAGAACAGAATAAAATAAAATAAAAAAGATATGTGACTTTAAAAATTCCCTATGCATAAAGAACAAATGGAAGATAATACTAATAAACAAGTATACTCCTGCAACACACCGCAATAAAAAGTGTCACTAACCTTCAATACAAAATCTTTTCAGACATACACAATGAAAACATATTCAGATCTGATGAGAAGTCAGACAAAGAAACTGGAAATCATCAACACTACTTGCAATATAGCTTTATATCCAATATCATTAATGATGAAACTCACTCAAATTACATTTTTCTTTGAGATATTAAGCCATTGTGATTTGCAAGATATTTGAAATTATTCTTTACCTTAGGCTTAATTTGCTCTTTTAAATTTCAATCGTTATATATATATATACATATATATATAAATAAAACAAGTTCTGAACTACGAAACTATTAAAAGTACAATAAACAAATTACTATGCATTTAGGCAGTATGTTCAATACTGTTTTAGCAATACGTATGTCATCAAAAGGTTTTGAGATCATTGGTATAGACTATGGACATGGAAGGAGAGGGAAAGGCATTCTCAAAACATCCTGTTTTCTTAAGCAGTCCCTCTCAAGTATTTTGTAGTTCTGGAATAAGGAGTGTGAAAGTTTGTTCCTTCCCTAAATGCCTGTGTCTATTGGGCCTGAAACAATTTTTTAACTCTATTGTTCCTTCTTTAATTTTTTTTTTTTAAAGTGCTAAGCACCTACTACGGTCCAGTCAGTGTGCTAGGTGATACAGTGCTAAATAAGACTGGGAATGTATAACCTAATGGTTGAGTCTTCCATTGCCTCTTTAGACCAAGGTGCTGAACTTGGAAGCTCCGTATTCTAGTGCCTAGAAAAAAATCACGTGCCAAGTCAGGGAAGACCTAATGGAAGTATGTACAAGACTTACCCTGGTTAGTTATGGGACTCTAATAATGACATTATAAAAGCAGGCTTTAGTTACAGAGTCCCCCATATCTCTCTAATCCAAAAACTACAGCCATAAGTACCATAAGTATGCAAGTGGCTACCACATGGTATGGTGGTTAAATGGTGGCCCCGCAAAAGATATGTCCATGCTTCAATTCCCAGAACCCGTGAATGTTACCTTATTTGGAAGAAGGTTTTTTTACAGGTATAAATTAAAGATCTTGAGATGTAGAGACCCTGGGTCTGATGGGCCCGAAACCCAGTGACAAGTACCCTTTTATAAGAGACACACAAAGAAGATTTGAGAGACAAAAAGAAGTCCATGTGAAAAAGGAGGCAAAGATTGGAGTGATGTAGCCACAAACCAAGAAGCATCAACAGCTAATAGAAATTAGAAGAGGCAAGGAATGGGATCTTCCCTGGAACCTCTATATGGACTACCATCCTGCCAATACCTTGATTTCAGAACCCTGGCCTCAAGAACTATAAGAGAATAAATTTCTAGTGCTTTAAGGCACCAAGTTTGTGGTAATTTCTTACGGCAGCTACAAGAAATTAACACAACCAAGTGAAGACTCTAGTCCTAGTATGTGGTCCAGGTATGTTGTTCTGTTACTCCTTGGGAAGTAGTAAATTATTAATTATTCTGGTTTGGGGAGCATGCAAGAAGAATGGCTGCCAGCTTTAGGGTCAACAGGAGGGGAAAAACTACTGAAATGGTCTTTTCACGGTTATAACAGACATCTACCTCCCAACCTCAAGTGGTTATGTGAGAGCAATTTTATGTTTTACATATTTATATATGTTGCCCAAATTTCAACAACAGACCTCTTTATTTGTATCATCTTTCGGGTTCAATGCCGCATTGAATTACCCTGGAGCAATGCTGCTGTAGGACAGTAGATTTTTCTTCTACTTGTTGTATATTACATGGTGAGGGATGATACTACACATTAAGGCAGTGCTTTCAAATCTTTAGTGTGCATCTGAATCACCAGAGGGCTTGTTAAACATGGTAAATATGAAGTAGAATTTATATTTCTAATATGTTTTCAGGTGAGGCCAATACTCTTAGTCCAGGGACCATACTTTGGGAAGGGCTGCTTTAAAAGCAGAATTTTAAGTTACGAGTTAACTGATGAGCCCTCTACTGAACTTCGCAGTCCTTGATGTGTCTCTTTTAGCTATGGCACGGAGTTATCTTCCACTATTCTCTGAGTGATCAGGACATAACTGATAGTCTCTTACTTGGAAGTACTGATAGTCTCAAACTTAGAGAGTTGCGAAACAACCTGACACTGGCTTGAATGACGATCTGCTAAGGGACCCTTGGGGTTAGCAAAATCACTAAGAATAGTATCAAGAATTGATACCCTCATCATGACTACCCTCTCCATCAACATGTGAGGCTGTTCCTTGAGATCCTCTAAACAAAATGCTATTGTTTCTTTTGCTGGCTACTCAAATTTTTAGTAAGAATTTCTCCATATGAATGCGAGAGTTGCTACCAAGATGCTAGCAAAGGAGATTTCAATAGCCTGGGGTTATGTAACATATTATATTTTATCCCTAGCAAAACCTTAAAAGTGAAATTCTGAGCCCAAACAGACCAATATGATCCACAACAGGTAGTTTAGAAGATATGGCTAGCAAAACTTCAGCAGTTCAAGGTAGGAGAATATTTGGTAGTTCTATGAAAGTGGCCTCTTTCCTAAAATCAAGCCTGCAGACTTGTGAGTCACTAAGAAGCCACATTTTTATCAAATATAAAGTTCATGATCAATTTAATGAAATGTCACTTGGGGCTGAACAAAAAGGATGTTTTAGTCCAGGCACCAAGGAAGGCCATAATTTCACATTCATGTAGAACTTTGGCCTGGGAGAAGAACGAGTTACTCTAGTGCTTTACTGCTTTTAGTTATCTACTTATACATTAGCTCCAGAAAGAAAAATCAAGATATGGGTTGTGGCAAGCTGCAGCTTTGCCAGAAAAAAAGATTGGCCTTAGAGGTCCTAGGTAATCTTGAAGTACCTACATTACCTAGGTAGGTAGTATCTGGAAAAATATCTGCTATTGAAGTGACACTGTCAAACCTCTGAAGTTTTGGAAAACTAATACCACTCTTTAATTTTGAACTTGGATGGGTCAATTAAATCTCAATAGAGGGCCAAAGGTACTCTATTTAAACACAGCAGTAGGATTCTCTCTCTCAAACAGCCTTCTACGTCACACCCTCCTACTATTATTAGTTTCACAATTAAAATTTTTTTAAAAAACCTCCCATCATTTGAGAAAAAAGATGTACTTACCCAAAATGGGGTGGTGAGAAAAGTCAGCTAGGACCTCATTTCGCCTCCACCTATTTTAATAATGTAATTTTAAATGCTTTTGGTATTACCATAAATTTTTTCCTTGGCTCATTCATGTATAGGCAGTTCTAGGTTAAGCCTCTAAATCAAACATTTTCTACAATTTAAAATGTACAGTCTGTTTCATTTTTAGTCATTAAATACCCAACTTTTCCAAAGTAATTTAATGCAGTGGCTCTATTTTTTTCCAGAACTGAGATTGGTGATGTCGGGGTTTGGAGGGTGAAAAATATATTCAAGCTACCCTTGGGATCCTTCTTTTTTAATGGAAAGGATAAAATATACAATGTAGTATTAAAGCTAGGTCAATGAAGGAAAAATTCCAAGGCAGAACTTTGGACATAACTACAGTCAAATTGTTGACTAAAAGTCTATATGACTCTAAAGAAACCAGGTATAGTAAGCCAGAACCACATTTAGCAATGTATATGTTTGAGGTTTACTAGTCAATAGAAATATGATTAATTTAAAAAAGTAAGAAACTATATGAAAACTGACACTTTTCTTAAATAATTTTACTTTTTTTTTCTGAAAACACATCAAGTTTATGACCATATTATGGCATTAAATTGAACAATTTTAAACAACTACCCCCAAAATCCAAATATTTTATTTCTAATATCTATTGTTTGGGTTCTTGCAGATAAATCTTGTGATGGAACATTGACTTTTTTATGGTATTCTATAATGGGCAGGAAGTGTAGGTACTTAGGTTTTGATCGTCAAAACACGTGGCTTTTTGTTCATTTAGGTTACGGTATGTTTTATAGTCTGTAGACAAAAATAAAAGAACTGCTATATTTTCTTGTTGAGTTTGAGCCCACATATTATTAAAATACGCTGCCTAATACCTCAATGCAAATTGCTGATATGAGTAATTTTCTTGGAAGATGTGGGTGTTCAAATGGTTTGCCAGTGCTTCTGATTATTATTCTCGAGTTCAGTCCTGTTGGTAGAACATGATTTTCTTGATCATATTTAATAAGTCACCACAGTTAAGATATTACATAAAAATGACATCTTACTCTTAATACAGATTATTTATGTGCCCAGGAGGATCTCGTGTTCTGAGTGATTTTTACTTTTCCATAAGAAACAAGAGCACCAACTTTTTTGTCTCCACCCACATTTTTGGCTATATGTTTTAAATGTGTTGCAACTTCTCTGCTGAAAAACCTGTGCCGCATAGCTTTAGGGTTTTAAGAAAACTCAAACACTGAAACCATACTCTTGTCAATCTATTCTGCATGATAATTATGATGTAGCTTTTGCTTTCAGTCATATTCACTTTCACCATTACCTCAGCAGAGAATGACATTGTGCATCTCATGGAGTCAGGTTTAAAGGTGAACGTAACCCTCTCTCTTGAGAGCATGAAGGCGAAAATGACTGTAGTGTCCCTATTGCCCATTAGAAGTATTTGAATAGGATTAGGCTTTATTAGCAATTTTTAAATATTATTTAAATGTGGAAGCCACTTTTAAGTGGAGCTAATTAGATACTTATGTGATAAGGTATCACAATATGAATATTCTCATTGATTCTAAATCAAAATCTGAGTGATCCATATATATTATTTTTTAATTTCAAGAGAATTACAACTAAATAGTCCTTAGGAAATTTATTGATTATAGAATCAGGCAAAAACAATGTAGCATTCAAACAAACAAAAAAAACCCCATATCTATCAGAGTAGTGATGGTAACACATTATCACAAAAACGCTTGACTTAAGCTTTTTTATATGTGACAATCAAACATTTCTTTTTGAAAGTGTGAGATTTTATAAAGTACTTTAAAATTTTTAAAATATGCTATTTTTAAAAATTGCTCCCGATAAGAAGTTTTAACCAAGAAACTAAGTGTCTCAAATTTCCTTAAAGAATACATGATTGAATAGCAAATTAAGTTTCAATGACGACTCAGTTTGAAAAATAAAAAGTCATTATAATTAAATTTCAAGTTAAACAATTAACTTACATACTCCTTTAGTAATTACTATAATGAGGTTTGAATTTTACTTTAATTTTCATTTTCCCTCTGACAAAATATCTTAAAGTAATTTTACTAAACTGCAACCAAAATTCACTTCAGATCTTGATTCAAAATATCAGCCCAGCCCAGGTTCTAATTTTAGGCAAATAGGCTTCCTCCCCATAAATGATACTGACTTACTGAATCTAACTGGAATGTATGGTTATTTCACCCAACAGTCCCACATACTTGTCATACAAGACTTTTAATTACAAGATACTAATTAGTACAACAAAAATGTTCACCTATCCAATATTTAGGCATTAATTATTAATTTCCTTATTCATTGAGACTGAGTAATGTAATTAATCCTTGAGCAAAGACAAGAAACACTGAACTAGAGAGACATACACATTTCAAATTTTAGTCCCCGAGAAAGAATTAAAGATGGGAGTTCTAATTTCCTGCATTAACTTGAGACAGATGTCTTAAACTTCTGACTACTTTGCTGGTGTTAATGGTTAATGTGCTTGGTAAATCATTTATTGTCATTAAATTAAATTAACCTGAGCAAAACAATATAGATTTCAAGCATACAGACATCTCTGTTGACCTTATGAAAATCTCTAAAATTGAAACAAAATACTTAACTATTATATAAAGGAAATGTTAAAATTCTTCCTCAGTACTTAAATAACATATTCCTAAAGCTGGTTTTGCTTGGAGATTTGCTAAGTGTAAAGAATCCAAAGTGATGACAAATGTGGAAACTGAGCCCCATAGTAGCCTCCTCTGGTAGATTAAAGTTTTAGCTCACCTCTTTCCTATAAGCAGCTGTCCATCATCTTTATTTTCCAATGACAGTGTTGAAATATTTCAGAAAATGTTGAGTCTTCATGTTTCATGAAAATTCACTGAATATTTACTCAACTCCAATGATGCGTGCCTGACATCATGCTTCCATGTTTACATAAGCTCTCCATCAGTCAACTCTCACAAAACTTTGGGAAATAAACTATCCCCATGGCAGAAGTGAAGAAACTGAGGTTGAAAGTAGTTTATCCAGGATAGGGTATAATAATGGAACAAGTATTCTTTGGGAGTGGGTGTTGAAGAGACTGGTAGCATATATCAAGAAGTATGATAAAAATATTTGTTATACTAAAGCATTTGACTGATGTTAGCTCTGTAGAGAGAAACAGTGCAGTAGACAAGCACCAATTTAATCAAAGTAATCACTCGCAAAAGTTAAACAGAACTGTGAACCTGCATTGTTGTTTGGTTAAACAAATAATTATTCAGTACATAGTATATGCCAGGCACTGTGCTAGAAAATGGATTTACAAAAATGAATATGATGGTTACTTCCTGCAAGAAGTATAAATAGCCAGTGGGACAGAAATACAAAAACTGAGCTGGTTTTGAAAGATTAAAAGCAGCTAGCCAAGGAGAAGAGAGAAAAAAAAAAAAAAAAAAAAAAAACCTATAATGGGAAGAACAGAGCAAGTAATGTGTGGAGACTACAGTAGATTGGTATTTCTGAGGCCAAAAATATAGGCAGGGAGTGGCTGAAAATAAGATTGAAGAGATAGCATGCTTCCAGATTTGCATGGTTTTATATGCTATATTAATACTGGAGGAAGGATTTTAAACAGAGGAGTGATTTGGTTAAATATGCAGTTAAGAAAGATCACTCTGGGTCATATAAATAGGGAATTTAATAGGAAAAGTTTGGAGGCAAGGAAATCAAATGCTGTATTTTAGATGAAAGGTGAAAAACAAATTCAGTGACAGTAGAGATGAAAGGGAGAAAAAATTTGAAAGAAATATATATTTAGGAGTCTAGGATGACTTTTCATTTCTGACTTGGAATAGTTCCATGACCTAAAATGGGGACTCTAAGAGGAATGTAAGGGTGGATGTTGAAATAAGTTTCATTATGAACATGTTGAGTTTCAGGTGCCTGCAGAACACCAGTGAAGCCACCTGGCAGGCAATTGGATATATTAGCCTGACTCTCAGGGAAGATGCCCAAACTGGAGATACAGATTAGGAAGTAGTCAGAACACGAATGGTTGTTAAATATTGGACAATGACAGAAAGAAGAGTCAGGGACCTTAATAAAATACTGGAGGTAGAGGATGAGGAGATAATGCCAAAATTTAAGCTGATAATTAAACATTTATTTGCTAACAAAATCCCTTATTATTTCAGTCATTAACTGCAATCTGATCTTTAGTCATTTGGACACTATAGAAACTGTTCACCAGCCCATACTAAAAGGCAAAATCATTGATTAATGTCTTGGGGGCCTCTAGACCCCCCAAATTTTTGAGGTTAAAGTTCTTTAGCTCCCTCAACTTAGTGGTTTACTTGTGTAAAAACCAATTACAAATCAGTATCTCTACATTTTTTCCTTTCCTCATCAATATTTTATTTCCTCATCAGATAACTATGACATCTGATTGATGTTAAATATTAGGACTTAATAGGAATAGTTAAATGAGTATATTCTACGTATGTAGCCCTGGTTAGAACATTTGGGCCTTTCTGAAGCACTTAAATTTGTAGAAAAACATAATAAAAACAAATTTATTTGTGAAAATCCTCAAATTTAAAAGCTTTTATGGGTATTTGTCCAATAATTAATATAGATGATCCTGAGGACACATATATAATCTTTCTGTTTTGTTCCCATGTGGCACTGACTGTCTGCATTGTGCTAAAAGACCTCTGTTTTGATTCAAAAACCACATGAATTGAAATGCAACTCATGCCAGCACTGTAGTTCCATTTACAGTCCTGCTATAGTACTAATGTAGTGACTTCCTAAGTTCCATGCACAGTTATCTTGTGATTTGGATTCAGGCCCAGCAGAACTGAAGGTCTGTTCCTCAATTAATTCAACTTCTAAGTGTCCTAGACAATCAGTGGGTTGTGTTAACTTAGTTCCTTGCAAATCACTTCCCTCCCAGCCTTTCACTTCATCATTTGTGACTTGTGCATAGTAGGAAATCTCCCTAAATCCTTTTCTTACTCTGATTGCACTGGGCATTGTTTAAAAGGAATGGCTCTCATTATTTCCCTTTGATAATTTACATTTTAATTCTAGTTCCAAAAACAGCTGGCCCCCACTTTGAAAAGCAGTACAATAAATCCTTTGGGCATACCTCCTTTTTCCCTTCTTTTCCAAAGCATCATGTCCTCCAAAGGACTTACATTTGAAGTGGAAGACATTCTCAGAGAATTAAAATAGACATTTGTAGATCATCTGTATATTACAAAAAATTTAAAGGATTTATGAGTAATGTTTTATCCATACATCTAATGAATTGTTTTAAGACTTAACTGCCCAAAGAAATAAAACATGGTATTATGTACATTGGTGAAGAAAAACAACCTTATTGCCTTTCTATTGCAAATTATTTTTTTCAAAAAGATTTTTTATTCTTTTAAAAATCCACACCAGCTACAGGAAGGGTGAATATAATCTACAAAGAATGTAAAGTTGTATCTGTCTTTTCCCAAAGCTTTGTCTCAGTCTCATCTTTCCAACAGCTCTGATTACTTGTATCATTATTTACATGGTTATATATTAGAATCATCATTTTTATACATGACCATAAATGATGATTTTAACACACAACTATAATTATGACGAGGCTCTTATTTAAGTGTATCAAATGTGTGTTTCTTACTCCCAAAGACTTTTAAAAATGTAACTTAGTGATATGATAAGCATTTATTTATAGTCTGTTTAGTAACCAAAAGGATGTGAGGCAGCTGACTTCAACTGGGTAACAAGCTCCAGGAGGGCAGGGATGTGGGATTGTCTTTTACTTTGTACTGCCAACATGGCTCATCACAGTAGAAAACTCATAACTGGTTCTTAATAAAAACTTGCTGAATATAAAGTAAGTGCTCGCTATGGATAGATTTGTTTCCTCTGGAAGGTGCCTTATAATTCCAACCTTCCTTTATGACATTCAGATTTCCCTAATAAAAATAAAAATAAAAACAAAAAAACTTACCTGTCCAGCATCCCAACTACTGCGGTCTTTTCTGAGCAAACAGGTAGCTAAGATGACTGATTTGTGTAAAAGTGTGAATTAATGCAATGCTCTTCCAATTAACCATAAAATACAAGCAGTCTTGGAGACAAATTTATCCCCTTACTTTATTAGAAAACTAAGGCCCAGAGGGTCAAATGACTTTCTCAAGGACTCAATAAGAGGGCGGTATTATAAGGATTTCTGTGTTGAAGGCAAAAATTGGATATTTTTAGACAAATGAATGAAGGCTTCTTTTTCTTTTTAAGAGAAATAGACAGTGTTAATTCTTTCAAATCATTGTCTCCAAAAGTAGTCACCATTTCCTTTTTGGTATAGGATGAAACAAGTTTTGTTAAACCTTTTGGGATTCTAAGCTTGTGTCTCTAAAACTATTCATTCATTTATTCAAAAATACTTATTGACCATTCCCTTCATAGACACAATTGGGATATCATGGTGAATAAGAGAATAAAATATTATTGCAGATACTGTACAAACAAGGAAACAAAAATTATTTAGTGACTATGGTGTCTTGTTCCCTACTTCAAAACTGAAATTAGTGAATGTTTCAAGGATAAATATTTAAACAGTGAACTATTCCATAAAAATTATGTGGCCTATACAATGATACAGAGTGATAAATCTAAACACAGTGTAATAGAACAGTTTGTAACTTATCATGATTTTTAAAAGTTATTGTGTGGACAACAAAACCATAAAATAAATAAGAGTCAGTAAGACGTTATTTTATTTACGTTCTCTTCCACATAAATTCAGTGCTTTGTCTTTATCTATTCATGTTGGATATCCCAGTACCAAGCACTGGGATAACATAACATCGACTTAAAATTTTATAAACTTTATACAATTTTATAAAGGGTGACAGTTGCTTACTTTCTGACTGTTCTCAAATGGCTAATGTGACCTAAAAGTGATCAGCATCCCTTATGTATGGTAAACCTGTTGACATTCCCTTTTTCTATGGAGCTACCATTGTGGTATATAGAGTATTTTGTTCACTCTCACTTCCTGAGAAACAATAAGTCTTTGCCCTAAAAGATAGCTTTAATTTGACTTCCAGATTCTTAGATGTGAAGCAAAAACAAAACAAAAAACTCAAGAGATCTTTGGTAACTATCCTCACCTTAAAAATAATGAAACAAGGGCCAAGAAAGTCATAGTTTAGTTTCAACTTAGATTTTTTTTCAGTACTTCCTTTATGAGTCTATGTAAAGCTATCCTGTAAAAATTATATATATGTACATATTTATACACGCACATATATTAGGCATCTTGTTCAAAGAAGTATAGGTATTAATAAATGTGGACCTTAGTAATCACATGTAGTTATGGAATTAGGTAATCAAATGTATAATCTTATAAATGACAAAACAGAGCAGCAATGTGGGTACACAGAAATAACAGCACTCAGTCAAACTGGAGTTATACAAAGCGATCACCATATGATACCCCTCTTTGTCCTCCATTTTATTCTCTCCAACTTCAGAAATAGAGAAGAAACTTTATTTATATACCATCAATGAGGAGGCATTACACTGTTCATGTATAACTTCAAATGTTTAACTTACAAATTTTTATGCAGTTAAATGGCAACTGAATAAAAATCAGTA